>NW_026946369.1:611661-818615 GCF_033847375.1 Trichoderma aggressivum f. europaeum
CCCCCCCCCCCCCCCCCCCCCCCCCCCCCCCCCCCCCCCCCCCCCCCCCCCCACGGATACCATAGAGATCGTAATATCACACCGACCGTCACCTATTATTCAAAGATATAGGAAAACAACCTCTTTTCAAAGGGAATTTCTTGCTTCCTGGTTATAAGCCTTTCGTTTATTTGCTACACTTGCCCTGATTCCGTAAAACTGTTCAAATTGATCTATCGATCAGCACATAAAATCACATTCCCCTCTCGACCCTATTAACCATATCTTCAACATCATTTCCAGTGGTGATTTAGCCAAGCCATAACAAGCAAGTTAAACAATATTGCCAGCGTCCACCACATCACTTTCGACAACCGTCGAGCCAACGCTCCGTGGCTCTGATTCCATATTCCGTAGATCAATGACATCAGCGACTTCAATGGTTGAAGTACTCTCGTATTGAGTATTCTCGTCCATCTTCTCTTTGTTGCCCTTAAGAGATACAATAAAGACGTTCCATAATGTTGGTATTGAAGTGAATGCCGCAACTATAAGTGCCATGAGCTGACTTGATGACGAGATGGTAGCCGTAGATAGATCGATGTTATTGGCATGGATCGTCATTTCTGTCCACACTATGCTGGATAAAAGGGCAAGAGAACCGAAACCAATGCATACTACCTTCAAGCGAAGGGAAGCCATATAACCAGGACTGCTGAGAGGCGTTGTTTTATAAAACCAGTTGGGCATGTCCAAAAATGCGCAAAAGGGACCGAGTAACCGCTTCTTTACCGCCATAAATGGAGCAAAAAGGATAGTCCAAGGCCCATCTTCACGAATTCGTCCAGGCTTGAGAAAGAATGCGAGTAGACGCATGAAATACAGCCCCAAAAAGTTATAGGCCAGAGAGATGATTAGTAATATTGATAGAATGCAGCCCGCCTTGAGAAAGTTCACCCAGTCCTCATTGTATGGATCAAAATTGCCATAGAAATTTATCTTGGCTGTGCAGTTTTGGTGATAACCCCACTGTATGGCCGTGAAATAGAGCCAAAACTGTGTTCCTGAAAGGGTCAATAAGAGGAGAAGTGTCCAAGCTATGTTGATGTAGCCTATAGTCTTCAGCGACTGATTCAACGTTGTCCAGAAGATCACTTTATCTGCTCCAGGTTTCGGCGTTATGCGGAAAAATAAAACCCCAATTATTGATCCGGGATCAAGTGGCTGGATACCTAACATGATGGACGAGATTAAGACATATTTCTTTTCTCATATTTATCTGGTTGTCAAGTTCGACAAAGGAGTGGCTTTATACTCACTAATATCTTCCCATACTGGTCCCAAAACAAAAATGCAAGTGATCAAGTTACAGACCCACAACATGACTTGCAATAACGCGACGATAATCCAGAATTCAAGATAAACAAAACCCTTGCGGTGAATGTCTTTCAGAAAGTTGAATACAATAGCTGTTGTAATTGAGTTTGAACCAATCCGCTGAGTGTATAATCCATCAGGCGATGGGATTAGATGTGCAAGGACCGCGGTGAGGGACTGGAGATAGATGGAGGCCCGGATGCCAATGCCATAGATGTCGGGATCGCCAACGAGATCACAGGATTCGGGGTCCTGATAGTATGTATAAGATGCCACGGGGGTTGGAAACAGTACAACTGCTATGGCGAGAAGTGCGAAAATGTGATGGTCTAACAGATTGATTAATATAGAATTTTCTCATTTTGGCGAGCAACTCACACATGGCAGATACAAGTTAGTAGAACAATATGAGCAAATGATAGTGAATATAATGATCCTACAATTTAGAGAAATAGATTCAGCATGGCTTCCTGGATTATATATAATTTTATGGTCTAGCTGACGCCGTTATCTTGATTCCCTACTCTTCAACGACACCGCCCTTTGTTTTACCTCATTGTACAAGAGATGTTGGTGGCTATTCATCTCATACGAATATGTTGGCTTAAAGCAACAAGTTTCCAAGCGTTGAGGCTACGAAGTCTTTGTATAACACATTCTGCTTCGCCCCATCTAAGGAGATGCCATACATTGCTTCTCCTTTTGCCTCTCTACCACAGCAGTCATATAATTAACAGGCATAACCGCGCGTTAATGCAACTACCCAAATGAAAATATAAAGCCTATATATTTAGTTACGGGTTGATGAATCGTTACTTGCTCTGGCTTCTTTATCTCAAACATGTGTGACGGGATCATTATCGTTGTGACACACACCATATATTCACGATTATCGTGATGGGACCCTGGAAACTTCCGTCTTGCATGTCGTACGACTAACCTACAAGAGCCTAATTATAACCATTGGATTGACCTCGTCCGGAAAGACTGATCCATGTAAGCTTAATTATAGTCGTGGAACCGTTACATGAGGGCGGCTTAAAGACGTGACCAAGCGCCAGGTCGTTGAGTTCGTCTAACTGACGTGTGTGTTTTACGGTATTTTCGGGTGTCTATCGCTCAAGTCTCCGGACGAGAACGAGCCAAGTAAGTTGCTCTTGGGTCTCACGAATATTTGCTTCGCTACCGAATACCGTTTCTGTGAAGGAAGAAGTAAAACCACTATCCAGAAGACTGACTACAATCTTGAATATCACAGCTTCTTCTTGGTATGATTCTCCTTTTGAGAGCACGCTATTATTTTTCTGTCGATAGGAACACTTTTCTAGTAGACTTTTAGTGCTGGTTTCAGCTCGTTGAAAACATCTTGTTTCATTGCAACATGCACTCTCTATCCAAACGTGTGATAACCCCAGTTCACATACAAGCGCTTTGAGTATGCTCAGTGGAAAGAAAAACATATATTATGCAAGAATCTATATCTACCGCATTCTAATGAATCTAGTGAAGATTCTTCTAGTATCTAATATATTATAGTTATAGAGCAGTACCAATAGAGTCGACCGCATTCTCCAACCTCCCAACCCTTATCTAACGTGTTTCCTAACAAGAAGATTCAAGAAAGTCGAATATGGAGTTGTATGCGAGCTTGTGCGAGTATCCCAAGTTGAGGCCGTGGCCAGCTCCAGGAATGACACTTGCCTTGAAGCGTGAGGCATGGGGAAACAATTGTTGGGAGAAGGAAATGAGATTGGGGAAAGTTCCCTGAATAGTGGTCGTGTCCGAGCAGTTGCCGCCGCAAAAAGGCACGTCCTCATCTGTAGTCACAGTTGTTAGTAATGATTTCAAACATGCCGAGAGATGGAAACACCTACTTCCTGTGACGATGAGAAGGTGGCCCTTGAAGGTGTTGACAGCACCAGTACCAGAGCCGACGGTAAGTATCTCGCCGGGGGTAGTGGCATGGCCGTGTGAAGCGACATATGTGAGTAGCTTAGGATCGAAGTCATGGGGAGCAAAGAACTGAATATTGACGCCAGTACTTGACGGCACCGTAATGTAGCCAGTGGGGTACTTGGCAGCTTGGGAAGGGACCTCCTTTACAGGCTTGAAATTGCCTCCGAGGGCGAAGCCGCTGATGAAGTTTGGGTTCTGGCTGAAACCGGTCAAGATGGCAGCATCGCTAAAGGTAGGGTTGGCGTTGACGAAGTTGTAGGTTATGGCGGATCCAAAGGAATGGCCAGCGTGGACAAATTTGTCGAATTTAGCATTGATCCCCTTCACAGAGCCTTTGCGAAGCAGTGTTGAGAGCTCTGTGAGAGCAGAAACCTCAAGGAACATTTGGATCTCATTGATTGGGTTGCCCTTGGAGGAGGCGCCAACACCGAGGCGGTCCCAGGTAAAGGTCGAGTAACCATGCTCGTCAACGGCTTCGGCAACGTAGCTATAGTTGTAGTGGTCATAGGGGTAATCCCAGTAGCTGCGGTCGAAACCAACGCCGTGTGTCAAGATCTGAAGGGTTTTACCCGGGCCATGGTCTGGCTGGCAGTAGGTGGCGGCGATATTGTAATGGCCGCTGACAGTTTTATACTTGAGGAAGGGTTATGTTGTTAGCATCATCAAAGCTGTCCTTAGATAGGGAGGGAGGTGTTATTCTTACTCCTGTTAGAAATCTATCGGTGGCATTGACACCTGACCGAACAAGATCAAGAAAGAAGGTAGTGACATCAAGCTCTGACACAAGAGGTGGAAGGTCAAAGACGGCGTTTCGAGCTGAAATGGAGATTGGAATGGTGAGGTCGTGACATTTTCGGGCCGCAATGGCTGTGGCAAAAGCCAAGAGTGCCACTGATTTGAACATGATATCTCGAGAGAAAAGTGCGAGGAGAGCAATACTTGATGGTGAGAATGATGCTTGTGAATGAGAAGCTACGTATTGGTCGGAACCTCAGCAGGCTTATATATTCCATCATTCATGAAATTCTCATGAGTCTTCCTCCCTATTTCGTATACACTATTATCAACCAAGTCGGCTCGGTTTCAATTCAATGCCCGACCGTCATCCCTATACTAGTATTCGCTTCTTTCAGAAATTGTCATCTTGTGCTCCACAGAGATCGATTTTCCATAGAGACTTGTAGCTTGATTGCTGTTTGCGGTTACCCTCCAACGTTCACCGGTCTGAAAACCTGAGTCTCCCTGATGCAGGGGTATTTCCCTCGAACATGACCTCATACTCTGTACTCTGTACTCCGAGCTCCGTACGTCTGTAGTTTACAACAAGAAAGATTCTGTCAGCAAGAGTGGGGTTGAACGATTTCTCCTGATCCCTCGGTCGTTGGGCGCCAGGATTCTGGAAGGAAATGCCGGAAGCTACGGGGCACTGCTTTCGTTTTGGGGAAAGGCGCAAGAAGTACGGAGAAGTCATTTCATTAATCCAAATACTCGATTCCGTGTTGGTCCGCGATTGTTCATGCTTATCGGCACTTTTCCCGTGCGTATTGACGCCGGAGTTAGTTTACGGAAAGATCCGAATAACTTGCTCAGCAGCTTTCCCCACTTATCATTCCAAATTCCAAATTCCAAATAATCGACTTCTTAGACTAATAACTTGCCCCCCACGAAGAGTTGTAGGTAGAATCTCATTGTTATTTGATCTTGGACTCAACAAGGATGCGAATTAGGAGACTGCGGCAGTTGTAAATAGCTTGACTTGAAAAATAAAAGAAATTTGGAATTCCTAGACTCAAACCAGACGGGCAGCCGTTATAGAGAAAGCATTCTTGGGCTGATCTCAGAATAAACAAGTCGTGGTATAAATGGCCATCATTACACTCTTTCCCAGTCAATAATCATTGTCATTCACCGTGTGTACTACAGCAAAATTGTATGTACTATCTATGCTCGACTGAGTTAATATCATCTCGCTCCGTACACATATGCAAGTAGTAATTTGGCGTTCAATATTTTCTCCACCATTATGTCTAACGAGTCGGGGTCGGCCTCGGGTGAATCCTGTGAGATTTGTCCCTCATTAGGTTCGCTGTCTTGGTCAGCAACGAGAGCGCAGTAATCTCCGCTCTTGACAGTATAAGTAGCTCAGGTTCCATCCGGACTCCTCGGTGGAATGGGATCGGGCAGACAGCCAGAGGAACAACACACAGGCTGTCCTATCTCGAGAGTAGAGCAAAGCGAGAACGCTGACCTTGGGTTATACTTTGCAAAGTTTGCTGCTGTGATGCCACATCTGGTGGCTAGACTAGCGCTCGAGTCGCCCGACTTGATGAGAATGTACGTACAGATTGCAGCTAACATTGCAACAGTGCTCTTCATCCAAGAATTCAACTTCAAATCACTCCTTCATGCTGGGTATCCCATTCTTATCTAACAATGGGGATTAACTGACTTTATATAGTGCTTTATATCTTACATGATAGGTATCTGGTCCAGAATTAAAGGGTTACGATAACGTAGAGCGCACTGTAACAACAAATTAGTACTCATTTAACTTGTTTATAACCATAATTGGCAATATGTAGGACTTGAATTAGTGACTTACACTATAATGTATCCACGTATGTCCACTCTCCAGGTATAGACCACCTGACTCTAAGCTCAGAACACAGTCATTGATACTCGTGATTGTTACTCAAGAGCCACACGGTGGCCCGTGACAACATCCAGGACAATAGCAATCCAGTCAACCCACCTAGTTGGTTACATGTATGTTAGTAACAAGATTAACAACACTATGTTGGGTCTACCATGAGTTGCAATTTCTGCCGTTAGAACAAATATATACTAGGTGGCGAGTATACTTGTAGAAGACAATAATTTGTCAAGTAACTAATAGGTCCGTGAATTCCGTTACAACACCTCATTGGATCATTTCAGCGTGTCACACCAACAAACCTACGCACCAAAATACCTACGTAAGTATCCTTGTTTACGTGCTTAACTACACCCACCGCTGTGCCGGTTTAGGACGTGCACCGCGGCTGTCACGTATGCATTCAACATCTTCCTCCTCTCTTTTAAGGCCCTCAACTCACCAGCTCGCTGCAATAAATAAGTGTTCGCAATGACTCGTCTCCTCTCATACCTTGTTGCTTTCGTAACAGCATTTGCCACGATCTGCGTCCTCTTTCATCAGCCAACGGTATCAATACCGACCACTAGGGAACAGGAGCAAGCCGAAATGTGAATAGATGTGGTGGGAGGTTGTTCATGTGACGACAGGGAAGAGAAGAAACTCAGAAACAGGTTTGGTAGGGGCCCAGGCGTTTCAGTCTGGGGATGGCCATCCAAGGGCGGCGTATATATATTGGAACGATGCTTCAATATCGAACTGGACTTTCTCAAGCTCGACAAATTTCACGATACGCCTCAACCATCTCAATCTGACCCTACCGCCATAGCTGAAGAAGAGGCGCACTGCAATCGGATTAAGTACAATGGAATATTTCTACTTGTTTAGGAGTTCATACATGCGCTTTTCTCCTTTCTCTCCTGGATACCCAAATACCTTGAATTCGGAGAAACGTTGGGTAACACTTTAATGATTTTACAACTTTGTTTGAGATTAATGGAAGACGCTAATTTGAATATGTGGTGAGGCAATTAGGTGCCATCTGGTGGAAGAGTGAAAGAGACTGGCACATGATGCAACTCAAACGGGCTGTCGATCAACGTCTGGACAAGCCCTTCATCAAAGTTGGTTGGCCGGCTGAAGGTGGAGTCTGGGTTCTCAATATAACTGAAGATGAGGCTGTCGCAAGAGGTGTCGGTATCGTTTACAATGCTTTTGATATGGAACATCGATGCCGATTGATTGAGCAGCTAGGAGGCGTTTTCTTTCAAAATCCGAAAGATTGGTTAGAGTTGGATCTACCTTGAGGGCAGAGTTGCATAAGCCTGAAGATTTCAAAAACGATTTAGCTTGGGGTCAATTTTGGCTAGCTAGGAAAATAAATCAACTCGTTTGACAACCTGAGAAACATCTTGGATTATTGTAACTAGAGTGTTACGTGTCTGAAGAGCAAATAGCTTGAAGCTTTATCAACAGTCACCTTTGTCTTTGTCATCGTAGTCTAAAATTATATCAGAAGCGGCGATGACTTACTGTTAAAGCTAAGAGTCGGTTGAAGGCTCTTGGTTGTACATGCTTTGAAACTAAATAAATGATGAGTTGACAAATCCAAAATAGCTGAGGTTCCACAAGTAAGGATTTTAGCTTTAACTGTGAGTAGATATATCTCGACTAATTGAAATGAATCGTTTAATTTGTTTGGCATTTCATCGACGAAGTAGTTGAACGAGGATCTGATTAATTGACAACTGACTCCGGGCAGAGCTCCAACCTCTTCAGCACGTGTTGGTCAGGTATTCTCCAACCCCCGCCAAGTTACCAATGCCTGCAAAACTTCTGCAAGCATCATTCGTTTTATGAAGCGCATGCTCATCTTATGGATTTCTAAACATTGCTTCCACCTGGTTATTTTAGGCTTTCTCACCGCTACGTCTTGGCGAAAGTACAACACCGCCGTAGAACCACCGGAGATGACTAGACGCTATCAATGGTAAAAGCCTAATTACATGTATCGTTAACTTTCACAATGCAACTATCTGCTCATCAAGGTTGCGGTCAATTCTCTCTTAAAACATTGTCTATCTCTGTCTAACAACTAGGATACAGTATCTTTGGGACAAATGTTGTTACGTCTGATGATCCGACAACTTATATAGCTGTATTTTAAGCAAAGATCTCGGCAGTGTCAACACCCTGGGGAGTAGGAGCCTTCACTGCGTCGTACAATGTTAGAACCGCCAATAGTACAGAGTCTCTGTTTTTGTTACCTGGAATAGGGTTCGCCACGGCAGAAGCAACAAGAGCGGCGAGAACTGCGACTGAGACGTTGGAGAAATACGTTTTGGAGTTGAGGTTTGGAAGTTGGCACTGTTTGAACAATGATACGTGGAGTTGCGTAGAAGCAAAAAGAAGAGATGAGAGGATGGTAATGGTTTCTTAGATGAGATGGTCTGATGTTTACGAGATGAGCTGATACTTATACCTGTAGAGTTGAAGTATGCCCGCAGCCCCCGAGTTGTTGAATCATGTTGTTACAAGCAGCTACTGCAGAACCTCGCAATATTCGTTTATAGGTCTCCCCATAGTTATACCTTGTTTTGATCGAGAGAAGTAATAGGCTGACTTTCTCAAGTTAGCATGTCCCCTTATATAGAACGGCCCCCAAACGAATGTTGCGAGATTCTGCAGTAGCTGCTTACTACTAACATTAAGATAGTGGGCCAGAAGCTAGAGAGATCCGGTGATGCGGTAGCAACACTCAATCATTCGCCGAAACTCGGACTGTAACCTCGTTTTTCTTTCCCATGCCAACACTACGGTATAGTAATAGGTACACATGCTGATATCAGCGGTGAATCCTTGGATTGATGATCCAGTACTTCTTTCACCTTTACTGAGAAAGGAGAAATCCCAGAACTTACTCCGACCGCGAAAGATGCCTAGGGGTGGGTTTGATAAGCCGTCCCTAAACTAACTATTGCTGATATACAACATCATTCATGGATCCGGTATCCGATGGTGCATTAACGCGCCGGTTTCCCCTTGAATCTGACACAGATTCATGTTACTTTGGGAAGTATAGATTACTATCGGGCACCAGCCGTAGTTCGACTCATTCAGACGCATAGCTAATCAAATAAGCAAATCACCAAATACATAGATCAGCATAGCAAAACACAGAGAGTTTTGCGCCTTTCAGCTTGTTACCAGAGATATGGGTCAGAAGAAAGGGGGGGAAGAGACAGCGAAATAATAGGCCGACGAATTGATATCCACAATTGAGAAAAGCGATTCGAAGTAAATCACCAGTCTTTTAATGTAGAAGACCAATCTTTGGTTCACATTGTCCTGTCTATCCTCATCGTTGTAAGGCCCTGTGATCTTTCTATGAAGAACTTTTCGTATGCGATACTGTAGCTGACTTAGCTTGAGAATTCTATGCTTTCTTCTCCTATGGCGGTTAACTAAGACAGCAGAGCGACATACCGGATCTTAATCTATTTTCATCATTCTTCAAATTAGCCGTGCAACTCACTCTGCAGGCCCCGCGGCTTAACATATGCATTTGACTTCATTTGTATGTCATACTTCCGGATAGGCCAAAATCAGGAGGGCCTTGAAGACTTCTGCCACGCCACTGACTGTACAGTCCTCAGCATCTTTACATTATGTCAATGGCCCATACATCACTTTAAGTGTGCTTCATCTTTACGGTAAACAAGAATTGAGAAGGTAATAATAATGAATTAATGCGCGCGTGATAGCGACGCATCATTGACTAAACAACTACTTGAAAAGTTCATTATCATCCAAGCGAGAAGAACAAGAAAAAGAAGAAGAAAAATGCACCATCGCTCATCCCATGCAGGGAACGCAAACTGCCGTCGTGGATCTGCTGGTACACCACTCGCTATGCAGGCTGTAGTATACAATATCTATCCCGATCCTCGAAAACCCAATCCCACCCGAAAACGAAGTAGAACAAAAAAAACGCCGAGAGAGAAAAGGAATCATGCCAGGTTTGTGTGATGGACCAGTCTGAGGTGAGGCTCTCCCACCTGTCCAGTTTCCAAATCCCGGCGGAGCACGGGGGGATCCTAAGCAGACCTGCTGCGAGTCGATCAACCCAGCATGATCCAAGTCTCTGAGGTTGGGTTGTTTGCGTTCTCCACAATCTCCGTCTGGGACGGCACATCATCGTCAAGCTCACTGTCGGTAAAGCAATCGTAATCAGAGAGGTCGAGCATCAGCTCTGGGGGTTGAGATGTCTCGACGTCAAATGTTGGATTTGACGCGTTCTGCCCGTAGACGATTCTCAGAGGAGGGAAGGCCTCGCTTGTCTCTGAGTCGTCAGCAGCTGAACGCCGAGCTGTTGAAGCGTTTGCCTCGGTACTACACTCGCCAACGTCGGTATAGGATAGAACGAGGGCTGCAGGCTTAGCCTTCTTGGACTTGCGGCCCCGCTTCGCAGGACGAATGGTATACACGGGGGCCTCGTGTTGGATACTGTTGAGGTTGAAGATTTCCTCAGGGCGCTGCTCGTCGCCGTCGTAGAGAAGACCCTGCTGGTAAAGCTCCGCGATCTGCGCATCTTCACTCTCGGGGGAAGCGCGTAGGTGAACTTTGCCCTTGGCAGTGCTGGCAACTCGGAAAGCCTCCTCACGCTCCAGGCTGGGCCGTCTGATAAGACGAGGAACGTCACTTGGGAGCGGAATTTCGCTGCGAGCAAGATCCCGACCCTCCTGCTCTTCGTTCCGAGGAGATACGTGGGGAGCGCGGGTCTCCCGCTTGCGCTGTTGCTCACGAACACCGGCTAAGACGTCGCGAATGTCCCACTCGACGTCTGCTCGAAGAGGACGCGGAGCCTCGAAAGAGCCGGCATCCTTTCGCCGAGCCTCCCACACACCGGAGAGGCAGGGACGTCTGAAGCTATCCTGGTAGGAGAACTGATGGTAGATGGCGTGGCTTTTGGACTCCATCAAGCGCTTCGCAGTAGACCTGACCAGGTAATTGGTACCACGGCGCCGGAGGACACCGCGCTTGGACTGGACATGGCGACGCTTGACGGCGGGGGATGAGAATGACTTGTGATCCATGATGACATCCATGATGGCTTTAAGTAGGTATGCGATTATTGTAGTGGACAGATATGAGAGAGAAGCGTCGAAGCTGGTCGGATGGAAATAGAAGACGGTCGAATGCGAAGATGTGATGGAAGACGACCTGTATAGGGCGTAGGAAGAAGTGATGAACTGTCGAAAGGGGTGCCATGTCAGTCGAGATGGGAAAGACTAACACGAATCCAAGGCAGGGGACCACTTACCAGGGCGTGTACTAAGGACGAAGGGGTACGTAGATGACAAACGAAGTAAACGACACGCAGTGAAGCAGTGACGGTTTGTGGTAGAAGGCGCACTCAAAGGAATAAGGCGCGCCCAGAGGAGGGATTGGTTCGTGTTTGCCTTTTTGAAGTACGAGTAGAAGCTCAAAGAGCCGTGTAGAAGCAGCAAAGAAGACAAAGAACGGGCTCTAGCAGGCCACCCCCGGCCCAGCAGACAATCTTATATCAGTTGCCGTCTTGCTGATATCATGTCCTACTCGATTGGGAGATGGCATGCTGATTGGCCCTGGGAAGAGTCATCTGGCTGCGCCTGGACGAGCGCATGACGTGACTCACTCTATTCCAAGGATTGGCCGGGCTGGTGGCGCAGTTGGCCAAACAGAGACGGCCCTCGGGAAAAGGGGCTGTTGGCTGGAAGCGGAAGAGCGCCCATTGCGAGGCTGACGGGAAGGATGGCGCACGAGTAGCAGTACTTTGGCGCGTGCCGTAACTCGTACAGTGCAGTCATGGTTATGCTTGTGCCTTTGTGCCTAGGTGAAAGAAGGTGTGGACGATGATGAATAGGTGTGTCACCGGTAAGGATACGGGGGCAGAATAGGAGGCAGACGCCGGAAGAGGAAAGCGGCGTGAGAGGCCTGCATGCATGGGGAGTGCGGAGTACAGGGAACGGGGTGGACACCGCCAGGTACCAGCGTATCTCCCACGTCATATCGGAGGAGAGGTGCTGAGTACTTGGGGTCCCGTGGTGCGATGGTGATGCGCCACGTACTGATACTTGCTATCAATAGCGCCCAAAGTTGCTGCGCGGTAGTTTTAGTCGACGTTTCCAGCGGCGTGGGATTGGGACACGAACATGCAGCCCCTTTGCCCAATGCCAGTGTCATCATTACCAGTACAGTGCAGTCCAGCTGTAATGCATCTTGCTGGAAGAACCCGGTTTCTGTAGAAGACGCGGTACAAGTACATGCTCCGGACCCTTATCCGCTTCCGAGATCATAAGCCGCTTCCATCTCATCTTACCAAGGCACTGATGCTTATCTTTGCTCAGCTGCAGTCTTCACTCGCTAGCAGCAAATGCTCGTACTGGGCAGACATTGGTACCAAATGTACTCCGTGCGGTACGGAGAGAAGACAAAGCCATAGCCGGGGCCATCAGCTGCAGGATGCTTCCCCGGAGCCTAAAATGGCCGGCTGCGTTTGGGCCGATGCCGCGCGCCTCACATGGGGGCGAACAGCCGCTATCAGTGGCTTACTAGCACTGCCAGGCGACCCTTGTGTTATCTGCGGCTTGAATGGGTTCAAGGTTGTTTGTCTTCCATGTCTCACAATGACAGCCTAGCTCCAGCTATCATTAGGGGGCTCTCCAGGCTGCAGTGGCCCACGAGAGTCATTCATAGCCACGAGACCAGCGCTTTCAACCTCGATCCCGAGGCTCTTCGCCAGCTCGCGTACCATGTGAACAGGACAAGAGGCAGACAGACATTTCGAATGATTCTAGCAACAAAGGCAATATTACGGGGTAGAGACTTTGGTTGTGGGGGGGATGGGCAGGATATGGACATTATCAAAGGGGGCCGAGACCGCCATTTCCTCTTGCTCCCGTTCAGATGATGAACGGCTATTAGTACCTACCTTAGTAGTGAACTTGTCTCGAGAGCACCAATCATACGAGCAACGTTGCTCTTGTTGCTCCATACTTGAACAAGTACCAGTGCTCGAACCGTCCCATCCGTCGCCTTTGTGTGATTTAGATCCGCGGCAAATATCGTAGCCTGCATGTATGGGGGGTACGAGTATTGTTTCAGAGGAAATGCATACGGAGCAGACCGGAGCCGAGGAGATGCTGGAGACAGGATTGTCGCGTCTGATGCAGAGAGCACGGAGCATGCCGATATGGGCTGGGCTGTGTGTGTGTGTAGAGCAGGTTCGTATTCTTATTCACATTGCCAGCTGTGACGCGACCCGACGATGACAGGAAAATGCCCAATATGAGCTTCAGGCAATATTTATGCAGTGTGCCATCCATGAGCGCTGCAGGTTTCGTCCAATGTACAGCATCATCACAATCTATAGACTCTGCATGTACGGAGTACCTACTAACTGCTATGCTGAACCCATCAAGGTGTGTAGCACTGCATTCATTCATCGCCGATAAGGCCGGGCGATAACGCTGATAACACCCCGGATTTGCGATACCGGAATCGCGCTTCGTTTCATTCAGTTCTATTCATTCTATTACTAACAAACAGGCACGATAAAAGACGAGGATGATGATACATGACATTCACCCATTACAGCGCAATCAATCAATCAATCAATCAATCACAGTGCCTCGTCCAGGCTCACGTCCATCGCCGCCAGATACGCCTTCACGTCCGTCATCTTCATCCCCCGCGCCGAATTCACCGTCTTGTCCTGGCCCCAAGCCACCCCCCTGGCCTGAGCAAACGTATCCCTGTACTTGACCATTGTGTTGTCCGGATCCTCGCGCATCTGCTTGGCCAGCTCGTCCACGTCCCAGAGCTCGCGCCGGAACTGGACGCCAAAGCGCTCGTCCAATAGGTCGCCCACCCGCGCGTACGTGAGAGTGTCGCCCGCCACGTAGACGCACTGGTTCTTGAGGCCCTGAGGATCCAGAACGACTTCCGCGGTGGCCCGGCCAATGTCCTCGGGCGTCGTCAGCGTGATGCTGTTGTCCCACGAGCCGAGCCCGCGCACCGTCCTGGTGCTCAAGTCGACGATGCCGAACTCGGCAACGAAGAGGAAGCTCATGAAGAGGCCCGTCGACACGATGATCCATTCCGTAGTGTCTTGGGCCCGGAGCATCGCTCGCACGCCCAGCTGCTCGTCAAACAGGTCCTGCGAGCTGCCCAGGCCGATGGCGTCGTAGTCCATGCCAAACTGCCAGGGAAACCACCGCACCTTTGCCTCGAGCGCCGCCCGCGACAGCTTGGTCTGCGTTCCTGACGGCAGGCCCATGCCGTTGCAGGACACCGCCGTGTCGTATCTGGTGAAGATGGCGGCGAGCTCCGACACCGACGCCTGCACCACATCAGCCGCCTCAAAGCCGACGCCCAGCGCCCTGATTTGCTGAATCAGCTTCTTCTTATCGGGCGCGGCAGAGTCCAGCGTGGCCTGCCGCATCATGACGGTGATTTTGCCGTGGTTGCGCTTGGGGTGTCTGGCGAGCGCCTCCAGAACGGCGAGGCCAAGCTCGCCAGCACCTAGAACGAGGATGTTTTCAGCCATTGCGCCGCGGTGATTGAGATTGAGCTGTCGGTTGAGAGCCTGCAGATTGGCAAAAGTGAGTTGAAGACGGGCTCCCATGATCCATCGCCGTCCATTGGCCCTTATTTAACTTCGGCACTTGTTCGAGCTCCAGATCGTCAACTGTCCTCCCCGTAGAAGAATTTTCCCTCTTAAGCCATTACATGGCATGACTTTTGGAGGCAAAACTGCCCATCCTTGATTCTTCATTGGCCCGTTGACCAGCTTACCGGCTTAACGCAGTCACTGCCGTATCCAACTTTTCGCTGCTAAGCATTGCCGTTCTTGGCAACCGGGCCCGACAAATGACTTGTCTTGTGAATACGAAGCTATACGATCGCAAAAAAACTGTATAGTTGCAGCTTTTACTATTCTTCTACTCCGTACTGGCGCTCAAACTAGCTGAAGCGGATCTTTTCGCCAGTTGTCGCGCTCGCGACGGATTTAAGCTACTTACTTTGGCGGGGGATGAGGCCGTGTTAGTGAAATGCAAGTAAATGGCAGGCTAGCGGGTAAGAAATCGGGCTGATGGCTGACAGCGATGGATTCGCGGAGATTATTTGGCTTAGGCACAAGAGGTTAAATGTTGACAGGTGCCGAACTAGTTGCATTTGAAGGTATGAATGAATATTCTAGAAACTGACATCACCAACCCTCCCATTATCTCCCATACTGATTGCCTACATACGCTTCTATCCAAAAGCCGAAACAAGGCGGAAAGACGCCGTGTCCTGTGTCCCCTCGAGGAGCAGAATTATCCCCCCTTGAAGCTGATGCTTTGGTCCGTCTCTCATTACTGTGGTTGCGAGACGGCGATTCCAAGACGCAGCTAGACGGTGGTGTTCTTGTTGGCGAACCCTACAACCTTGTTGCCAAAGTCAAAGACGGCAAACTGAGCCTTGAGGGCAATGTCTCCCAAGACACCAAACGGCGCGCCCTCGGAATCCTGGATGCCGCCGTAGCAGTACGTCCTGTTGATCTTTCCATAGTTCATGTAAGGACCCGGGACGATGCCTCTGTAGTTGCCCAGTCCAAAGGCAAAGTCGGGCAGCTTTGCGGCGCAGGGGAACACCATCATCCCCACTTCGTTGCTCAAGATGGAGCCGTTGACCTGCGCATAGTAGGCCCTGACGATGTCGGTGGGTGCCAGGAGCAGCGTGGTGCCAGTGTCGGCGATGGCGTTCCACACGCGGGCCACGTACCTTGTGTCGTTGCTGCCGACGCGGTAACCACCGACAGAGATCTCCCACAGGGGGCCATTGGGGTTGATGGCGGCGTACTGGATGGCGCCCGTGTACTCGGAGGCGTTGATGTAGCCAAAGTTGTAGTTGCCGGGCTTGCCCTTCTTGAGGTTGGCCGTGAAGAGCGGCTTCACGAGCTGGTCCTTGATGTTGTCAAAGTATGTCTTTTGCTTGGTGGGACGAACTGTATTGCCAGTACTGGCGGCGGCACCGAGAATGCCGGACGAGAAGGTGTCGTCGCTGATGTCTGCGGAGACTTGAATGGCAGACTCAACGGACTGTGTGTTGAAGAAGGTGTTGCCGATCTGGACACGGTCCTTGTAGACGATGCCGTTGGCGCTGGAACCGTCTCCGTACTTGATCACCCATGATAGACCGTTCTGGCGTACGCTGGTGTTTGACGCACCGGGGTTGTAAATCGCCTGGCCTTGGACTTGAGACGGATACGTGTCTGTCGAGAAGACCCAACTGCGTTTTGATTGGTGTTAGAGGGAAGGAGTCTACTCTCTCTCAGCATACCAAAACCGACTTACAGGTCCGATGAACCGGTATCAAGGTTTATTGGCAAGGTTTGAGGTGGTGTGCCAATCTTGATAGGCAACACATATTCCGAATCGGCTCCCGGAGACGGTGTGGCAACGGCAGTGCCCGTCTGATTGCCTATTTCTCCAATCAGCCCTTTATAGTCCCTCGAATCACACCGTGACCCTGATGAGAGAACTTACCGGCGTCGAGGAGAGAGCCAAACCTGCGGTGCAGGTCCGGATTGATCCTGATCACATGCTTGATACGCTCCGGAAGCTGGGGGCTATATTTCACGAGAGCCGCAATGTAGCTGGCCGGGACGTTGGTTCCTTTGTACTGTTCATTATATATCTGAGAGATGGAAAACGTCTTGCCTTCGGGAGTAGTTGACTGGATTGCTTCACTCCTCGGCTGGGCCACTGCTGCCGAAGCAGAGCTTGCCAGGTATGCAAGTGTAAGTGCGGTTGCGTGGAACTTCATGATGAAATCGTTCTAATCCGAAGAATCTACAACGAAGAAAGCGACTATGTCAAAAGGTAGTATCAACTTCCAGCGGCCCTCTTGGAGTCGAGACTGGAGGAAGCTACTGCTACAGAAGGGAAGAAGGCTGAATATTTGACGACCTCTTCACTTATTTTATACACGGCATGGCATTCCGGGCCTCTGTCCTTTGGATTGCAGCCCCGTTGCAACTGTTTTACAACTCGCTGCACCCCCGACTTCCGAAGCCACTGATCATTGCCAAGTCCAGAGATCTTGGTTACCCCGTGATGGTCGCACAGGTCGAGGAATGGAATGCAATTAGAGGCATGTGCATGGGAATATTTTGCAAGCTATAGACAGCATGGGCTTCCGAATATTCGCGAAATTGCGGGAGGACAAGGGCATTTTGTGAGACATTCTTATTTTCCTTGGTGACGATCATGGGGATTGACCGAGACATTGAAAAATCAGCAGATATGCGTGGCTGGCCTTGCCCCTTTAGCCGTTCGACAACCGGGCTGCCTCCGATGGTCACGATTGCATTTCAGTTGCGAGAAAAGGCATTGGCAAAGCTGAGTGATGAGAGATTGATGACGGTATTGATTACGATTCTGTATGCATGGCGTTTGAGCCAAGATGCATATTCTCTGTCTCGCTTGATCACCTGGATGAGCTCTTCTTTACCGTGGTCAAGACGGCATCTTGCGGCTTTAAGCTCTGAGTCAACAAGAACAAGCTGACTCATTGATGTGCTGCAAATTGACTCTGTTTGACTTACAAATTGGCAATACAGGCTTTTTTGCCACGGCTTTGTAAAGGAAAAAAAAATTGACAGGGATGTGAGACTCAGAATGGAGTTTTGGAGACGAGGAATATCAGTCAATTAGAACTGAAGAGACACTCGCCACAGGAGAGGATGAACTGATGGACGGTTTGATGTTTGGTACCTGATGCGCATGTACTCATTTACGGTGGCCGTTGGTGACTCACCGGGGAAGATCCCCGCCATTGCAGTCCTACAGTACGTCAGTTGTAGGGAGTGACTTGGCGCAAAGTACCTCCGCGCTATGGGCATTTTTTAGCAGCGGAAATGCGCCACCACACGGAAACTTCAAAATTTCTAGATAAGATAAAAAATCGACTGCGGCGGGACGATTTTTGCAGCATCAACCAAGATTTGGGGGCGTTTGCATTTGCGCACGACTGCAGTATTTTTATTCTTCTCTCTTTTGTTTTTTTGACTCGCAGGACAGAGCAGCCAATAATCAGAAACACGCAGAAACAGAAACAAAACGACCTGTAACATGGACGCTGAAGGTGTCGCAGCCTCCCCGGCAGCGCCTCACCAGCCACCATACCAATATACGGCCAACCAGGGCTACGAGCAGACGGAAGAAGTGCCCCGCGAATTGCTGAGGCAACAGAATGACGCCCCGCTGGCAGCCGGGGACGAGGACGACGACTATCTCGAGGACATTTTCGACGACGACGAGCGGGACGAGGAATGGGCGGCCGACGGCGACCTGACCAAGACGTACAACCGCCAGAGACAGCAGCTGACGGACGGCGCTGCGATCCCGCGGTCCAACCAGCAGAAGCCCACGGCAAACACCTTTGCCAGCGTCGACGACCAGGTCTCGGCGCTGTCCAAGCACGCGACCAAGATCCGGCTCGACTCGGTCAAGCAGGATGGCGAGCGGGACAAGGACAAGGCCGACCGGGCCACCAGCGAGCAGGTGCTGGACCAGAGGACGCGCATGATTCTGCTGCAGATGATCAACCGCGGCGCCGTCAGCGAGGTCCACGGCGCCATCAGCACCGGCAAGGAGGCCAACGTCTACGGCGCCGTGTCGTACGACGAAGAGACGGGCGCTGCCACGCAGAGAGCCATCAAGGTGTACAAGACGGCCATCTTGGTGTTCAAGGACCGCGAGAGGTACATCACCGGCGAGCACCGCTTCAAGGGCGGCTTCGACAAGGGCAACAACCGCAAGATGGTCAAGCTGTGGGCCGAGAAGGAGTATCGCAACCTGAGGAGGATATACAACGCCGGCATCCCCTGCCCGGAGCCCCTGGCGCTGAAGCTGCACGTGCTGGTCATGGGCTTCCTCGGCGACAACAAGGGCTGGGCGTATCCGCGGCTGCGAGACGCCAACCTCAAGGGCGACGACGTCGACCAGCAGTGGCAGAACTTGTATGCGCAGCTGCTGGGGACGATGCGGCGCATGTACCAGGTGTGCAAGCTGGTGCACGCCGACTTGAGCGAGTACAACATCCTCTACCACGACGGCAAGCTGTACATCATCGACGTTTCGCAGAGCGTGGAGCCGGACCACCCGCGGTCGCTCGAGTTTCTGCGCATGGACATCAAGAACGTGGGTGACTTTTTCCGGCGCAAGGGCGTCGACACGCTGCCTGACCGGGCCATCTTCAACTTCATCACCGTGCCGGAGGGACCGGTCGAGGAGCCTGAGCTGGCGGAGGCCATTGCGAAGTTGTACGAGACGAGACATGCTGCTGCGAACGAGGAGGAGGCTGCTGCGGAGGAGGTGGACACGGAGGTTTTCCGGAACCAGTACATCCCGCAGACGCTGGAGCAGGTGTATGACATTGAGAAGGATGTCAAGAAGCTCGGTCTTGGAGAGGGCAATGAGTTGGTGTACAGCAAGCTGCTGGCTGACCAGGTTGTTGCGCCCAAGGCAGATGGCGAAGGAGAGGATGAGGATGAGGAAGATTCGGATGATGAGTCTGGCGAGGGGGCTTCTCTTGGCAGTGGTGAGGATGAAGATGACGAGAGTCGGTTTGACAAGGGACGGCCGAGGGGTCGTAAATTTGAGGACAAGGATGAGAAGAAGGTATGTTTCCCCCCTTATAATGGATGATGCTAAGTTTGGGAGGGTGATGACTGACTTATTGCAGCAACATAAATCGGCTGTTAAGGAAGCCAAGCGAGAGAAGCGAAAGGAGAAGATGCCCAAGCATCTGAAGAAGAAGCTCGTTTCCAGCACATCAAGGAGAACGAAAAAATAATCAACTAACATAAAGAAGAAAAAAAGGTGATTTTCAGAATTAAAAAAAAAAGCATTTGACCATTTCTTTTCCTATTGTTCATTTTCTTGTGACTCCGGTGTTACTGTTGACGCTCCACGTCTTGGTGATGGTTGTATAGATGGATCAGGAGACATGTTGGATGATGAGCACTGATTGTCGCGACAAAGGCCGAGGATGGCGGTTTAACATCTGAGGATGGGTAACCCTGTTCATGGACTTTCATCTGCGATCTGAGTTTTGCGCGAGGGGTGACCCTGCGAGAATCTGGATGATCAAAGAGAGCGCTGACAACATGTCTCCTGGCCGTTGACGTATGTGAGCTTGCTATACACGGTTGAATACATGATGGTTCACCAGGACGTCCTTGAGACAGTAACAATTTCATCATTATTAAAACTTGGGAAAGATGTAATCTATATGCTGAATCAAAATGACAAATTTCATCACCCCCTTTCGTACATGCGAGTAAAACACAATTAATTAACCTGGTTGCTTTTTTTCTCTGCACACTATGTGCGTATTCATCATCGTCACGGGTCCATAATGTTACTTACTCCCTACTCCCCCAATTCATTACGATATCCATAAAAAACAGAATACTACATAGTTTCACCCACCCTCCTGCTATCAAATTAGAAATAATATTGTTGGTGATTCTGGCCTGGTGGAGGTTGTGCCAGGAAGTCAAAGTTGAAGGCGTCCATGCCAGTGTTCCATGGATCTGGAGGGGATTCTGGGCCGATTGTTAGTCTCATCGGTGTACTTGATTTGCGAGTTATGTGGTTGTACTTACCAACCCAGATGGAATCGTACAGTTCCATGGGTGCGTTGTATTGCATAGGATCGACAATGGGCGGTATGCCGTCCATAGCAAGACTGCTATTCATTTGCTGAGGGTAGCTCATCCTGTTTCAGCGGGTTAGCATTCCGATACGACTATGGAGTAAAGGGGAAACAAGTTTGCTGCTTTACGTACGCTGTCATGTCCTGTATGGATGAGCCGTTTTGCATCTCGGCCATGGCCATTGCCGCGTCTTCGCGGGCGTCAGTCACCTGAGGCAATGGGCGGAACGAAGGATTCGATATCATGGCATTGAAGCCGCCCTGGCCATTCAACCCAAGATGCAAAGGAGTCCTGCTTCCACTGGCAACCGCAGATAGGTCGCCTTCCCGCTTCAGGCTCGACATGTTGACTTGTCCGTGGTCGTAGATGTTCTTGAGGGCTGTAAGTGCTCTCCACAGGGGACCCGAGAGCTCAATGTCTTTATCAGTCTTGGCGACATGAGCCTCTGGGGAGCTAACCTCCTTGGCCGCCGTCGCGGAGAGTGCTTCGATCAGATCTCCCTGGAGCTGTCGGACCTCGGGGTCGGACTTGGTATCGGAAGAAAGGCCAAGCAGCAGGGCCGATGACAGGCCATGGTATGTAAAGGCCCAGCTTCGCGTGGGAATCACCGAAAGCTGGTGCATGGCGAGGAACATTTTCACCGTCTCGGTCAAATTGATCCTGCATCTATCTGTCAGAGCCTGCTTTTGCGCCGGGTCAAAGGTGCAGTCCCTTCGGAGGGCCGGTCGGCACGCGACAGATATAACAAAGGACGTGTGGAGGCGGATGGCGAAGAATTGGAGACGATCCAGTGCCGTCTTGCACTTTTCCTTGTCCTGCATATGGGGTGCTGCCCGTTTACGAAGCTCCTCGACGACCTCGCAATTCTCAAAGATTTGCTCGTAGGTAGCCGAGGCCATTACATCGGGATTGAGTCGCCGCGAAATAATCTCGATGAGGTTATACATCATCTCCAGATAGCCATAGTTTCCAATTGTTGCATCCAAATTGTGGGGAATCGGGCAGCTCGGAATGTTTGTCATCGAACTTCTATGCAGCCAGGAGAATTAGCATCGCATTCGGTACCTCGAAGATGAGCGACTAAATCTTACCGATCAAACGACAAGGATGTCAGGGTATCATGCCAAACACATGACCACCACAGCCTGCGACGGATCATTTCCTTGGACTTGGCGGCAGGGGGTGAATTCTCTCGACTGGCCCGGATGGTCGGGCGATGCAACCCCAAGGATTGAGCGAGGCGACATGTAAGACCGGTGAGCGCCCACGATGCTTCAGCCTTCATGTCATTGAGAAGAACAAAGTTTGTCAACAACAATGCTTGGATCGAGTCAAACGACGGCCTGTATATAGAGAATATATGGTTAGAGTACAGATACAACTACGCGTCTAGTGAGAGGACTATCGTCTCACCTCAACAAAAAGTTGGCCAGCCGGAGTAGATGGAAAGATATCTGAATGTATTTTTGCGAATCCTTTGTGCGGATATGGTACGGGGACTCGTGGTACTGGGAGCCGACTGCCAGGACTGCAAAGAGAATGGCCAGCCAAGAGGCCGTCACGGGCCTCGAGGTTTTCCCGGACTTTGATGCATTTCGGGATCGATCTTCTAGATAAATCATGAGATTGGACTCGAGCTCATCAATGTCGAGAACGAAACCCCAAAACGGCTGCGGGATCTCCTTGTAAGTACGGAAAAGTCTAGTCAAGTAGCGTTAGCATGAGATTGCGTCTCATCAGGCGGTACTCGGCGCCATGGCATACTTCATAACCTCTCTATCCGACGGCAGCTCAGTGGCGATATCGCGAGCAAGCCGCTGGAGGTGAGTGGATGACATGAGAGGAAAGGGCGCGGAGGTGTCAAGCCCCAGAATGGATCTCATGTCCCGTCGGATGTCGGTGCCGTCCTCTTTGTTGTTGGGCGATTGCTCTCCTAGCAGCGCCGGGATGCTGTTTTGTCCAACATAACGGTCAGGTACCGAGTCAGAGTCGTCCTGGCCTGTGGACAGTCCTATAAGAGAGGTTATTCAATGAACTCGACGCAAATAGCTGAGCGCGTAACTGGATGCCATGAGCTCACCAATTGCTGGAGGCCAGCTTTCTTGGCGCTCATCTTTCACATTGTCGTCTCCGTCGGACGGTGAACGAGCCCTCTTGCGGCTGTGAGAGGCGGCGGCATTGTGCTTGCTCGCCGACGATCGGTTCGGCTTATAAGAGCAGAGCTGAGGGTGTTCTCGCTTGACGCAGTTCTCACACGGCTGCTGGTTGTCACACTTGACCTTGCGCTGACGGCATGGCCAGCAGGCGGTCCCTGTGGTGCATTAGGCGTTAGTCGCGCGGCAATTAGAGAGAGTTCCGGAGGGATTTGACGGCGCAGAATCTGCTCGCGTAGCCCCCGGGGAGGTGTCTCATGTTGTATCCTTCACTTACCGTAGCGAACTTTGCGGTGCGAGTGGATGATGCGACTGGCTTCCTCAGGTGTCAGATCATCGACCGGCACCTGGTCGTCCGCGTCATTGTCAACCATGGTTGGATTTGATGCAACAATCTCAGCTCCCGCGGATTCTTCCAACTGCATGCAGTGGACCCGAGCGTCCAGTTACTAGCTGATGAGTCTGGGCTGCTGCGAAACTCAGTTCATCAACGCCGAACCCCGAGCATCTCCACGAGCGCAAGAAGGTGGAGGATCCGGGAGTGCTGGGCTGAAGGGCGGATCAACTGGCGGTCCGGGGCTGGAGGTGGCGATATCGCGTTCGAGGTGCACGTGACCCAGCTCCTGTGATCCAACACGTGCAGCTTCTCCAAGTCTCCAACGGTGGCGGCTCGGCGATTCCCCGCAATCGCGGCAATGGCACAAGTTTAGCCTTCGGTCGGGCTGCATCCACCACGGGCAAGGGCTTATTGCAATAGTCTCACTTATACGGGCGAGCGAGGTGGGTAAGCTTTTGCTGCTGGCTGCTAGACGGTGCTCGTTACGAGTACAATGTCTGGCTCCTTGGGGCCTCAAGGACGGAATCGGTCTGCGCTGGAGCTGGAGCTGGACCGCATCATTAGCAGGCTCAACGACGATTTTGCACTGCACCTTCGCGGGCCGGATGTAACGCTCTCTCCTCGCAAATACCGCGAACGGCAGCGGAGTGACGAGGAGGCCCGGATCGACGACATTTACCAGAAAATCAAACAGCTGCATTATTATGACGGTAACCGGCTAGCTGACTGTCTGGGGCTCTTTCAGATACAGGGGCGGTTGATCTTGTCTGATGCCGAGGCACTCAGTCCTACCGGGTATCTCACTACCAGTGTTCGGTCTCTGCTCCAAGAGCGCCTCTTGAGAATTCTTCGTGATATCAACGGCCCGGAATCAAGACAGCTGAGCAAGAGAATATCTGAAGGGGCTGCAAATCACACTCAGAAGCGGCCCAAAGGCCAGCCACCTCACAGCTACGAACACCATGATGCAGTGGATGCTCTTCCTGTCCGCTCAACTGGTTCATTTGCGGACAGTGGTGTCTCGTTAGCCTCTGGAAGTCGATCTATCGCAGAAGTTATTCAACCACTTCCTCAGCAGACATCATTTGGTCAGACTTTTGCTTCAAGCCGTCGTTCTTTTCCGTCCGAAGTCTTTTCCTCGAATACGCAAGATGTATCTTTCATCAGCCAGACGACTGTTGACTCTGGATATCATGACAAGTCAAATCGTTATCCATATTCACAACAAACATCAGCCGAATCGTTCTCACATTCGTTTGGATTGAGCCAAAGCCGAAACGACGTGCAGCAAAATCGGAACTCCCTCCCTAGCAGACCAAACAAATCCACCAACCAGCCGGAAAACCTGGATGATTCGCGATTCAAAAGCCCTCTGCCTTCGTTGAAACGGTCTTCTGATGACAGCCTCGGCTCTGCGAGCCAGACGATTGAAGAAAAGCTTGCTAATATTTGGCGTAAGCATGCGTGATTGATGGAGACAGTATGCATTGTTGCTGACCTTGGCGATAATATAGCTAAATTGCCGATCCCAGCGTTGACACATGCACCGTTGGCTGTGATTTGGGAGGTTACAAGAGCTGCTCTTTATTGCAAAGTTTCACTGGATCAGTTCGACCTATTGTATGAGCCGAATGATAGCTGGCATGATCAAAGCAGTTTGAGAGACGCAATCTCGAACCATCACTTGTTTCGTGGCAAGAGCTTGCCTCCGTCCGGCGATCCGGTGGCATGGCACACAGCACTGGGTGACTTTCAGACCAAAGTCAAGACAGTTACACTCTCGGCAGACTTGGTTTATAACCAAGACTCGACTGGGCCATTGTATAGTCTTCGATTACATCCGTTAAAACTCGAGCTGGGTCATCGACTTGCGCGCCGATTTGGTGCCGATCGCTTCTTGGAAATAACCATTCCATCGCCATCGGCGTCGACGGATGAGGACCCTACTGTACTCAAAGAGGATCCAAGGAGCCTTGAAAAGATTGTAGATTGGCTTACAAAGCCGGAGCATTATTTTCTTGGGCGGACTTGGAAGCCATTCTTCGTTCGCAATGTAAAGGGCAAGAAGATTTCTGGGACAAACAGAAACACATCGGTAGAGAGAGTCTATTTCTTTGCTTGTGATGCAAATAATTTCCGCCCCAGTGCACCCGATGGCATCTCGCCGCTAGCAGAAGCGTTGGAGACAAAGGCCCGCACGAAAATGAAGCTCAGTGGTCTGCTGAAATGGGCCGTTGACATCGACAACGAGCGCAACTCGGAACAGCCAGTTACCAAACTGTTTTCTCGCCTCGCACTGAGTGAGCTACTGTATCCCCATATTTCTCCGAGACTGTGCTTTCTGACAAGATTGAATTAGGTCTCAGTCGAACGTGGCCAACCGTTGTTCTCGAGAAGCATCAGATCATCAACAAGCCCGAAGATCTAACGCAGGGTAAGGTGGTAATGAATGATGGAATCGGTCGCATATCACCAAGTTTGGCCAAGAAGGTTGCCGTGGCTCTTGGGTTGTCCGACTGCCCAAGTTGTTTTCAGGGTAGACTGGGGAGCGCAAAGGGCATGTGGTTGGTTGATGTGGAGAGTGAGGAAGACTTTGAGAGAGACTGGGTCGAGACTTATCCATCACAAAGGAAATGGAAATGCGACTTCGAGGATCCTCACCACCGGACTCTCGAGATACGGAACTGGCCATCGGAATTGAGATCGGCGTCTCTGAATCAGCAATTCATCCCCGTGCTAGAGGCCCGATCACCACAACCCGACGCGATGCGACGCGTAGTTTCCGAGCACCTACAGAGAGCCCTGCATGCTGACCTTGGTGAGCAAGCTGCCGCCATGAAGGAACCCATGGGTCTCCGATCATGGATTCGCCAATCCGGCCCCTCAAAGAATGAACGGTCGCTGGATGGGTCTGTAGAATTTCTGGCTGGTCTCCCCGATAGTAACGCGGATAAAGTCGCTTTTTTGCTCGACTCAGGATTTGATCAAAGGAGAATGACGTATCTCAGGGAGCTTGTCTGGGAAATGTGCAAGAAAAAGGCCGATATTTTGAAAACCAAGATGAACATCACCATTCCCTGTTCAGCTTACATTTACATGGCTGCGGACTTTTCATCAACGCTTGAAGAAGGAGAGGTGCATCTCTCCTTTTCCACGAAATTTCAGGCCGAGGGATTCTCCGACACGCTACTTGAGAATATGGATATTCTAGTAGCAAGAGCCCCAGCCCATCTCCCCAGCGACATCCAGAGAGTCAGGGTAGTATCTCGACCAGAGCTTCGAAAGCTAAAAGACGTCATCATCTTTTCGACCAAAGGAAGCATACCCCTTGCTGATAAGCTATCAGGCGGCGACTATGACGGCGACATGGCGTGGGTATGTTGGGATCAAAATATTGTTAGAAATTTTGACAATGCTGCCTTGCCTCCGAAGCTGGATTTCATCGAGAGCGGATATCTTCGCAAGATGACTACGCAATTCAAGGACATTTTGGATCAGGTCGGAAGAGACAACTACAGAAAGTATATGAACAACCGACCTGCGCACCTTCAGGACGCCTGTGTAGAGTTCGTATCTAGAGCATTTTTGTTCAATCTACAGCCCTCATTTCTCGGTCGATGTACAAAGTACAAAGAGAGGCTCTGCTATTTTCACAAGTCTGTTCAAGACCGAGATGCCATACATTTGAGCCAGTTGCTTGGCTACTTGGTTGATCAGAGCAAGCAAGGTATTGAGTTTACTGAGCAAGATTGGAAGCGTTTCTGCATTCAACACCTTGGGAAGAAGTCTACCTTTCTTCCCGATCCAGAGTACGCGAAAGAAAAGGGATCGCGAAGACCTGACAACAAGGGCCGATTGCACATACTCGATTACTTGAGGTTTGATGTTGCCGATGCAGTTATTGACGAAGTCTTGACCAGTTTTAACGAGGCTGTCAAAGAGAATAACGCCATACCTTATGATGAAGACCTCACAAAGATCTGTAATATGTATGAAGAGAGGTCAAAAACTTCTGCCGGCTGCAGGCAGCTTCTGACACATCTGCGGAACAATATTGGTAAGCTTCGCGATGAGTGGCGTGTCGTTGGAGACAATGGCACCGAAACCTCCAAGTATGCCAACAAGGTAGATGCCCTGTACCAGAAATGGCTTGATATACAGCTACCGGCAGAACTGTTCGCGAGCGGCGAATTTCCGGAGTTGGTTCATGATATCAACAAGAATTCGGCCATGAGCAACTGGGAACTGCTCAAAGCCTCGACCGCTTTCAAGAAACACTACAACAATGGTTACAAATTCGTCTGGAACATGGCGGGAAAACAGCTCGGCTTCATCAAAGCGATGGCGCATCGCGTTCCAGGAGAGACGTCAAAGGTTCTGGTGGTACCATGGATGTGGGGTGTCTTGCGACCGGACAAGAAGCTCATCACGTCTCTGATGCTACAGAGAGAGGCTGCTAGCGCGGTGGCTCTTGAAGAGGTGTTTGATTTTGACGACGACGGCACCGTTATTGACGATGCTTGATTCCGACAAGGACTGTGTAACAATGACGATTTGCGAAGTTCAAACGGAGGAGCTTTTTTCTTGAATCGTTTGGACAATCATGCAAGCGGCGAGAATTGGTTTGTTAGAGGGCACTACCACGCCCGTGGATCGAAACGACTTGGAAATGATGGTCTTGATTGACGTATTGGCGACATGACTTGCATATATCTTGTCTTGTTTTCTGGCATGAATGATGATATCATGGTGCGATTTATACTATATATGACAGCCTTCTGTATGGATTTTACTTTTGTTAGAAGAAATGTGGTAGATTTGAAGCAATGGATGATAATAACTGCAGCTCATACATACCTAGACTGATGGCAGTAATTCTTGGACGTGAGCTTTTCTCGAGGTGCGATGAGCTTAAAAGCGGGGTGACATTTACGCGAGCCCGAATCAGATTAGCGCGGAGCGGACCTATCCAAGTACGGTTAGACTGATGAGTTGCCAGCTTAGTCATCCACAGAGCTCGAGCAGCAATCGTTAATTCACGCACCGCCCTTTTTCCCAACGCATCTCAGCCACCTCTCCTCTCCACGGATCATGAATTCTTCCACCCCGGGCAACGCCCTCCATCCATCTCGTCTGCCATGGTCAACAGTCCTGCATCCTACACTCAGGACACAAACGTCAACACCGACCATGGGGAACTGACGCAAGATTCTCCTCCGCCCGGGTTAGTGAGATAGCCCTTGTGTGATTCCACTGGGCTCTCAGCCTACGTGGATAGCCGTGCCGCTCTACTGGACGACGAGCTTCAGCAGAGGGTTCACTGCATGCAAGATCCATCTCGGTGCCTGT
Source organism: Trichoderma aggressivum f. europaeum (assembly GCF_033847375.1). Lineage (NCBI taxonomy): Eukaryota > Fungi > Ascomycota > Sordariomycetes > Hypocreales > Hypocreaceae > Trichoderma > Trichoderma aggressivum. The sequence goes on from NW_026946369.1 coordinate 640,197, forward strand.
TGCCAGCAGAGTCTGGTGGCAGGATCGGGGTCTTGTTGGCCGCGACGGTGGACAGCGTGCGAAAGCGCCCTGCCTCTGTTTGCCTCCGTTTTGCAAGACTCTCTGTGAGGCGAGTCGTCTGGTGCTGAGCGAAGGGGCTTTTCACTACGCCTTTGCAACTTCATCTTGATTCAATGTCCTGCATTCTGGCTACACGTGGATGCTTCCTCCCTCTCGAGTAGTGAACTGACGCGTTATAGGCCGGGGCGGCAATCCCAACATGTCGATGCCAATCGTGACTTGGACATGAGTACTGCAGGCAAAATCAACAAGAGTGAAAGCGTCGAGGAACCAGCCATGCCGAACGCGACGATACCCAGCTCCAGTAAACAGACGGCAAAGGCCGACGAAATCAAAATACACTGCTCAAACAACACAGTCACTTGGAGGGATGAAGACGACGAAGTGCACCAGACTGACCATCTGGATCTCGAGATAAACGTCGACATCACGGCCAACAATGCCTTTTTACGGTTGTATGGCGATGTCTTCATCAAGTCCAGCAAGCCTCCCAATAGGCGAGCTATCTATGTGTATATTCGCCCCGAGATTATCAAATTCATCACCTATCAGAACGAGAACAATGTACGATCATTGTGTCTCTCATTGGAACGGCAACCCGACCTTGTTACACCCAAAGACCCCATTGTTGCCAAGCCCAAGAGCAAGGCTTTATTGAAATCGATCGTGGCCCTCTCTCAAGTGACAAGTTTCACCGTCCGTCTCAACAGCTCCAGTACGACTCCATCAGCCCAGTTGAAGAAAATCGCTTCCATTTTTTCGCCCCGCCCGAGCTGGAATGCCGCGCTTGGTGATCTCAGTGGACTGTACACTGGTAAAGGGGGCCAAATCGCCAATACGAGCATAGCGGCTGTGAGCACTCATGTGCAAGCAGAGTCCCCTCCGCCCTATATCCCCGCGTCTAGTAACGAACGTGTCTCCAGTACGTACACTCTGCTTGACCGCCCAATGACTCTACTGTAGACTTGCTAAATGGTGACTTTAGAGAAACGCAAACTTGATATGCCCCAAGCTGATGAAAACGGCTCTTCCGCGAAGAACAGTGATATGCCGCCTATTAACGCCATTCTCAATGACATGGAGCAACGTATTATGAACAGCATCAGACAGCTCGGAGAAAAGTTGCTTGATGCGGATGCTAGCTCTAACCATTGCCGCTATGGAACGGAGGAGAAAGAAGAAATACTTGAAGAACTTGCAACGCGTGTTGACGACGAACTAACGGATATAAGGATCCAGTCAACTGATGTGATTGAAGAAGTTAAAGACGAGGTTGATCGCATGCTGAATCAAGTAGACGATGACGCAAAGGAGAGAATAGAGGTGCTAGAGAGCGAACTCGAAGACAGGATGAAACACATAGCTGAAGGGGCGGCAGAAAAATACGTGAAAGACACGCTACTGAATGCGAGTTGGCGGATGGACGGCACCATGTCCTTGCAGAGGCAAACGTAGGCCTTTTGCTGCCACTGTCACCATTGCGTAAGCTCCATTGATACATGGCATTGGCTACGACTTGGATGCTAGAATATTCAATGTTTAATACATACCCTACCTAATATCAACATCATTCTACCACTATTACCTGAGTTGTCCTCTTAATCTCTCATGTTTACCATCCTGTATCCCTCTTCTCCGTGTCCACGCCGTGCCCTCCCTCTTCTTCGCCAGTAATACACTCCTGCATAAAAGACGCCTGCAGCACCAAATATCGATCCGCCCATGACACCTACCGAGCCAGTACGTCGACTCCCTGATGCTGATGATGGTGGCGGTGATGGAGATGGAGGCTTTAGGGTGACTATGCCGCTCTCTACAGTGGCAGGTTTGCCTCCGTTTTGGAGATCGATGACGATGGTTGAACCGAGGACATCGCCGGAGGATGACACTGCAGCTGCACCGACGTATCGACGGGTGGTGTTTTTGCTTGACAGGGAGATGGCGGTTTCGAAGCCGTGGCGGGGGGATTCTGCGACGAGGTTTGTGTAGTTGTTGATGCTACTGTGGTCATTGGAAGCAAACTATTGGAATGAGCATTTTGCATGAGGCTGAATAGAAAGAATAGTTAAAGAGTGATAGAGATGCTTACTATAGCCCATGAGGCAACGTCTGTTGCGCCGTTCCACGACACGTAGACGGTGGCATTGAGGGTGCTGTTGTTTGGTGCATCAGCGGCTACACTTGGTGCCCATGAAGGGCTTCCCTTCCAATCTCCTTTATTGACCCTGTAGGCAAACATGTCTGGCAGAGGCTCTCCACCGATTGCGCCTCTTTGGAAGTCCATAACTGGTGTGCCGTCGCTGGTGTATTCGACAAAGCCGGGATAGTATCCCCATCCCGTCATGATGTTCCCGCTATCCAGCGTTTGGTAGCCTCCCATGGCGCCGGAGTCGATGTTTTCCGGGTGGAAGAACTCGCCAACTACCCGTGCGGTGTGGAGGACTTGGTTGACGGCGATGCGGAGAGCGCGGGTTTGGCATTTGCCTTGACAAGGGCCGCTGTATTCGCCGTGGTTGTCGAAGAGAGTGATGTGAGCCTCGTCTGTGGTGTTGGATGATGGGATGATGCGGGCGTCGTGCTGCCAGCTGATGTTTGTGGCTGCGCCGTCGGAGAGGTCGGCGAATTGGTTTTGTCGGCCGCCGAGGATCCAGATGGGGTGGCCGTCTTTGCCGTCGATGAGGGTGAGGAGGGACATGTGGCGGCTGGAGACGAGATAGTTGCCGTCTTGAGTCTAAAGGTGAGTGTTTGTTAGCGATGAGTGTTTGCCGAGGGAGATGGGCGGAATTGCCTTTTCTATCGAGTTGATGTGGAAAAAGTCGAAGCCGGAGTCTTGGCCAACGCCGTAATCTGCGTTGTATGAAGCATATGAGTTATCAATGGTGAAGAAGTTTGAAGCTTGCCAGTCGAAGATTAATTCGTTTGTTGCTGCGTCGACTTCTTGGAAGCCGCTGTCCATGAGGAGCGCATTTTCTGGCCCGCCCACTGAGCGGCAGTCAAAAGGGATGTTAAAGTATGTTGAGAAGATGACTGTTCCGCTGTGGGTGACGCTGAGTTCATGCATGTCGGCACGGGCATCGTTGAGTCCTTGGGCGGTGACGTTGTACTTGAGGTTGTAGTTTTCATCGAAGAAGAGACAGTTTCCGTTGGCGTGGCCGCGGGTATGGCCGCCCTCCCAAAAAGCAAAATAACGAGTGCCGTTGATAACATGCACGTTTGACGTGTACGTGTTTTCGTATTGCTGATCGGCGTACACGAGGCTCATATCGCGGGCATCGAAAATCATGGGGCCTGCCTTGTTCGCCCCGTAGACTGTTCCGAGGAAGATGAAGGAGGCATTGTCGACTTGATCCTGCTCCCACGTGTTTACGAGAAAGATGGGAGCAATTATGCTGGAGGAGCGAAATGTTTGGCTGGGAAAGCCTTTGTCCGTGTTGGCGAGGGTTGTGAAATCGGTGGCATTGGTGATGAGCGAGACGTCGGCTAGGGTGGAGTGAGCGAAGAGGAGCGCGGTTGCGCTGATGATTGGAGAAAAGTGCATTGTATAAGAAGTAAATATCGGTAGATGAATGACTATCGAAAGGAGATGGCTTTTTTACAGTAACGATCGACAATGGGGATCAAAAAAAGAAGTCATTGCAATAGCGTTGACAGTGAATGGCGGTAGTTGGATTTTAGGATGGAAGCCTTTTAGAAAGCGTAAAGGTTTAGGCCGGACAACAACGTAATGACGACGATATTAACAACGAAATAGGACGAGAAAGAGAATGATTACAGCTAGAATACAAACTATCCGAGTGGGCACATGAACATGTTTAAGAGTATTGGAACCGTGTAGTTGCAAATCGTCATACGCGGCCACGGCCCCTTTTTGAATCCACTTGCTTCAACTTCTGACTTTGCTCCATCAATGATCGACATTTACCCGCACTAAACAATAGCAGATTCTGAAGAACAAAGGTGATGGACTTTACAGTGCAGAGCAAGCTCAACGGGCACTATTCAGCCATTCAGTGGATTGTTTTCTATGTGGGTGATCTTTCAGGGAATGAGATCAAGATGCGGTAGGTCGATAGATTGGGCAACTGTTGATCTTGGTACGGCGGCCTTTGGGATTTGGGAAAGAAGAGTAGATATTCAATGGCTGAGCGAACGAGGATGATAATTCATACTATGTTGAATGAAGATGAGAATTGCCAAGACGATGGGCGTTGACGATCGGTTTGGTCTGAAACCAGTCATGGGTTGGTATTTTGGCGAGGTGTCGATGAGTCGGAGGATGGATCCAAGTTGTAGATTGACGATGGGGATGTCATCTGTGAAGAATATGTAGGATAGAGAACATATAGTTTGTTCCCGGATTGAATAGCTGTATTCCTGATAAATTACAGATGGTTTCTAGATGAGATGGATGGATGTTCCAGTCTCAGCTATCAGGGTTCCCAAGGGGAGCGATGTCGATCTCCAAATGCCCATTACGCCTCCACGGCGTGAGACTCGAAATAGCTGCAAAGACTCTTTCTCCTTTGTCCATGCTATAGCTATCAAAGAGAAGCTTTTAGTTATTTTACCACAAATATAAAAACTACAGCGGAAAATGCCTTTTGCCTGTAAATTACACGATAGGCAATGCTGCACTGAAAAACTCGAGGCCGAAACATCGGAGCTGCCGCGGCTCCGCAGTGGGTTGCCGCTTGCGTGGACGTTGCAGGCAATTTCTTCGCGCCCGACGATCCGTTGCCCTGAAGCGATATTCCGAATATTCCTGCTGAAAACCTGTGTTGAGCGAGATGGATAAAAAAACGAGCTGGATTGAACAAGTGTTGAACAATTCATTACAAAGTTACTATGAAAATCCCTATGTAAACGATATGAGTCGTGGGATGCGTGTATATATCTCCCTAGGTATTTCCCCTTTTAATAACCACCATTCCCAATATGTTCCTTATCTTAAAGACCCCGGATTGTCCCTCATATTGCCGCCGTACATGTTAAATGGGTTCATCTCGAGGTTCAATGAGAATCTCATTGACTGCAACGTGCTCCGGCTGGCACACGGCATACACAATCGATCGCGCCACATCCTCCGGATCGAGAATCTTTGCTCCCGACGGTTCGCCGTATTTCCGGACGGCCTCGGCATCGGTCGACATGCCAAGCAGATCCGTGGCCGTGTTGCCGGGCTGGATCGAAGTCACGCGAAGACCAGATCCAGCCGTCTCGACGCGCAGGGCCTGCAGCGTAGCCTCGACGAAGAACTTGCTGGCCGAGTACACGCCGAGGCCGGGGAACACTTTGCGGCCTGCATCGGAAGAAATGGCGACGACGTGGCCGGCTTTCTGCTCCAGCATGCCGGGGACCGTGGCGGCGAGGCAGTTCAGCACGCCCTTGCAGTTGACGTCGACGGTGCGCTCCCATTGATCCGTCTGGACGTTGGCCATCATGGTGTAGTACATGACGCCGGCGCAGCACACGATGATGTCGACGGGGCCGAGCTTCTCTGTGGTTTCGCGGACGAGGGCGTCGACTTGGTCTTTCTTTGAAACGTCCGTCTTGTGGATGAGGACTTTGCCGCGGCTGTTGCCGAGGATCTTGGTCTTGATGCTCTCGAGGGCATCGGTGCGCCGTGCCGCGAGGGCCACTGATGCGCCCTCCATGGCGAGACCGGCGGCGACGGCAGCTCCGATACCTGAAGAGGCACCTGTGATGATGGCGACTTTGCCGGCGAGACGCCCCTTTTTGATGTCGGAGATTGCGGCTCCGTTGGTTTTGAGTCGACGGGGAGGCTTGGGAAGCCAACCCCTGGCGTAAAAGTGTCGCGTATACGTCTCGAGGAGGGCCGCGTTGATCTTGATCCGCTCGATTCCGTACAAGTCCAGCGTGGGCTGCGTAGCGCCGTCCTTGAGAACGATGGCACCTTGCAGTGAGTCGGCGGTGGGCATTCCTCCGCGTAGGATGTCTACGGTAAAGGGCTCGTCTCCTCCGCGAGAGCCTCGCTTCTCGTTCCAGAGTTCAACCCACTCGTCCCATGGGAGGCGGCCTGTTTCGTATCCTAGCTCGGCGAGGGAATCGAAGAGGGATGCGGCCTTGATTGGGCTGGGATCACCAAGATGATATACGAGTTGATCTCCTTGCGTGTGGTCGGCGAGCGTGATGATGGCGTTGCTGACAAAGTCGACGGGAGTCATTTCAACGACCCAGTTGGCGACATCTGGGGCCTGGCCGAGCTGGAGCGATTCGATAAAGAGGGCATTGAGAAGATCATAGGTGTTGGCAGCACCAGTGACACTGTGGCCGCTGATGGTGCCCGGTCGATAAATCTTGACGGGAATGCCTCTCTTACTGGCTTCCATCACGAGCTTCTCTGCAACCCATTTAGTCTGACCATAGCCATCTTGAAGCTTGGTAGGCACGTCGTCAAAATCGATCATGGCATCCTCGGACCAGCCCTCAATCGATGGCGGCAGCACGCCGTTGGTCGAAATGTGATGAAGAGTGGCACCGCCACGCGAGGCAAGGCGAAGAATCTCCCTCGTGCCACCCACGTTGGCACTTCTCAAAGCGGCATAAGGGTAGACCAAGTTGACAGTGGCCGCAGCGTGCACAATGACTTGAGGACGAGCTGCGAGTTCCTCAAAGGCCTCTGGTGATAGACCCAGACGGCTCCTGGCCAGGTTTCCTGGGACAATCTCCATACGGTCCAGCATGGAGTCGCTCCAGATGCCAAGGTCGATGAGGTTCCTGCGGATTCGCGCCGTGCCGGCTGGACGGCAGTCTTCATTCGGCTCTGTGAATCGCACCATGCACAGGATAGTCGCCGAGGTGTGCTCGATGAGATATTTGAGAAGAAAAGCTCCGAGATAACCTGTAGATCCAGTGAGGAGGATTGTTTCAGCGTCACTGAGGCGCCGCATCTGCGTGCCTGGAATAGCTTGAATGTCTTCCGGAAGCACGGCGTCAGCTCTGAGGACAGCTGGTAGTTCAGCTTGAACCTCTTCGGTGTGGCCATCACGAGCAGCTTTGACAGCCTCCAGGTGTCCCTCTAGAGTGGGAGTGCCTGCCAACGGACCGAGAGGAACAGGGAATCCAAATGCCTTGGTCAGTCTGCTGGCAAGATCTGCCAGAATCAGAGAGTGTCCGCCCAGGTCGAAGAAGTCGTGCTTGGGCGTGATGCTTGTGACGGGGACATTGAGAGCCGCGGCCCATATCTTGACAATCGTGTCCATCTTGATAGTGACGTTCCTCTCCGTCTTTGCTGTTTGTACCGGCGTTTTCGGCCTAGGAGGAGGCGGCAGGGCTTTGAGATTGGTCTTGCCAGAGACGGCATGCGTAGGCAGCTCCTTGAGCTCAACCCATAGAGGAGGAATCATGTAATGTGCAAGATGGGCAGACAGCGCTCGTCGAGCAACCGGGCTGTGGCCGGCGTCGTCAATGACAACAATTGTCCGGCCTGGGTTCTGCTCAGTGTCGGGGACGATGTAAGCCACGAGCTGTTTCTGCAGGCCTTCTCCATGAGCGACGACGGCACAGTCTCGTACGGCCAGGTGCTTCACAATGGTCGTCTCGACAGCTCCTGGCTGAACGGTGTAGCCGCGAGTCTTGATCATGCCGCCCACTCGGCCGGTGATTTCAAGCAGGCCAGACGGAAGCATCCGCGCCATGTCTCCCGTGCGGTACATCCGAGCGCCCTCCTTGTTCTCAAAGGGGTCCATCTGGAAAGCAATGGCTGTGGTTTCAGGGAGGTTGAGGTACTCTCTGGCTAGCAGCTCGCCACCAACAAAGAGCTCGCCGCTGACACCTGCGTCTAGCCTGTTTCCGGCCTCGTCCAAGATGTAAATGTGCTCAGGGTCTACAGGCGGTCCGACGGGACAGACGCGAGACTCGTGGTCGACAAATGTCTTGATGTCGCCCACGGCGATTTCATGCGTCTCGCTGGCGCTGTAGACGTTGAGGAGGCGAGTGTTGGGGAGAGCGTTGCAGGCTCGACGAACGAGATCCGTCGTGACCACCTCGCCGTTCAGCCACAATGACCTCAGCTCAGGAAGCTTCTCACCAAGGTTTGGATGTCGTGAGAGGACGGTGGTCAGCAGAGTGGGGGTCATGAGGGTGTCTGTGATACGTCTGGCAGCGAGAAACTCGACGAGGCCGATGGGGTCGTAGCTTGCGTTGTCGGGAACGGCAACGGTTGTGGCACCTCGGATCAAGGGACGCAGCATCTCCCAGACGAAGAAGACGTTGCACGCGACGCGGTCTCCTGGCTGGAGATCACTTGTGCGGAATCTCAAGTCGTAGCTGAGAACGGGAGCTCTGTGAGGGTTTGCAATGCCCTTGGGCTTGCCGGTGGTGCCTGATGAGTACGACACAAAGGCCAGGCGATCCAGGTCGTCACTTGCGGGCAGAGGCTCCCTCGTCTCGACCACGACGGGTGCGGCATGGCCGTTGGTGGTTGGCTCAGGTTGGTCGATGATGATTGTAGCGACACCGGGCTTGATATTGGCAGCATGAGCCTTTTGTGTAATGATGACAGTCGGCTTGGCATCATCAATGACATCGTGGAGGAGGCCCGTTGGGTAGGCCAGCTCCAGCACGAGAAAGGCTCCTCCGGCTCGGAGAGCAGCAAGAGACGCAATGACATTGTCTGCGCTCCGTCCCATCAAGACGCCGACCAGATCATCACGGCCAACTCCATACTGGCGCAGGCGATCGGCCAAAGACCAGGTCAGGCTGTCGAGTTCCGCATAGGTGAGAGTCCGGCTCTCATCCTCCAGGGCAATGGCATCTGGCGTAGCTTGAGCCTGCTGCTCGAACAAGGCCGCCAGATCCTTTGTTATATCAATGATGCTCATCTTGGAAGTTGGGCGAAAGGCTGATGAGGAGAAACGGCGCCAATGCTTCACAAGTGTTGACAACACAGAGTCCAAACGGTGGTCTAAGGAATGAGCGTCCCAGAGTCTTCCCGCCTGTATCCTCAAAGTCTCGTGAAACGCTTGTCAAATACCAATTGGCCTCTCAACTTCGCTCATGTGTTGCCGCCCAGCAGGCCAAATTGGGCGCAATTGGGGGTTTGATGATGGTGGGATTCCAGCCTTTTGGCCCACCTGATCCCTAGCGTGGCGAGTTCTTCTCCGGTCTCGACCTTTTAAAAAGATTATCTTGCAGTATGCAGTGAAACTGTGATAGGCAAAGGGAGAGGCGGTGCAACGTCTGCGGTGTGAGGAAGAAAGCCAAAGACAGAAGAGTGAGGCCGTAGCCGGCAAACTCGTGCTGACCCTTATTCCATTCAATAGGCCGTATTCACTCAACAGACACAAGCTAAATCTCTTGTCGTGGGGCTTATCGAGCTGGCGATCTCTGGATGCGAGGCTGTGATTGGTCTGACATGTGAAAAAAAAGTCGGCGTTTTTGCTTGGAGATGTTTGTTCCACATCAAGTTTAGCTGCGAAGAATCCACAGACGGCTTGGGGTCGCGTGCCTTTTTGCTTTTCTGGAGCTTGTCTTTTCTTTGTTACGTTTGTCTTATCAATTGTCTGGAGAATGCCGCCGGAGTTTATATCATGCTTGATGAGCTTTTGTTCAGAGTTTTGTTGTTGTGCCGTCCTAAGCAGCCACGCTTATTCAAAGCCTTATCATCTGCCGCTCTTCTCCTTATTTGAACGACATAAAATTGTCCAGTTCGGATTAAATACTGTAGCTGGGTCAAAGCGTGGGGTATACCGTCTTGAGTTTAGCTCAATTGTTCTTTCAACAGATTGTTTGATTTGCCCAACAAAATGCAATGCAGTACGAAGGCGAAAGGCTCTGACATGTGATGGTGGGTGAGCGTGGGGAAGCGTGAAGCATTCATATTCCGGCATTGGATATTTAATCTCGCATTTTTCTGTTTCTGTGATTCGATCCCATTTAACATTTGGCCAGTGTGATGAATAAAATAAATAAAAAAGAGCCACGTCGATACGTGCGCCTTCAACACATGCATCCAATCTATACCTGCTGGTTGAAATCAGGTCAGTCAGTCAATAGATTCCTGTTCATTCGCGCATCATCCACAGCTTCACAAAAACAGTATGATGTAAGATTTCCAAAGATGGGGTATCAATTACTACCTAGACTAGATCATGACACTCGTACAAGACAAGATAAATAAAAATACAACAATGAACCGCTTATTTCACACACACACGCACAGTTTACTCCGAATGACACAACCAACTCTTCTCCATCATCATCATCAGCTTACGCATCCGATCGGCCCTTGGAAATGTCCACCTCGGACACCGGTATCCACTTGGTCCTGTAGACAATCTTGTGTCCGACATAGAGGACAATGAAGAGGATGAGGCTGACGTAGGCCGCAAAGAAGGAGCTGGTGTCCCAGTCGATGAAGACGGTGAAGCCGTTGGTAAACAGGATCAGCACGTTGAAGAAGAAGCCGAACCATGACAGGTAAGGCTGGAAAGGAGCCTTGTATGGCAGCTCGTCACGGGGGATGTTTTGATACTTGAGCACATTCATGAAGCGGATGTGGCACAGGTTGATGAGCGCCCAGCTGATGAAGCCGGCAACGGCCGTGATGTTGAGCAGCCAGTTGAACACCGTCGTTCCGTTGTTGGACAGGTTGAGGAAGGCCAGAAGGCCAAAGGCGGAGCAGGCGGCCACGGCGTAGTAAGGGGTTCCGTACTTGTTGACGCGCTTGAAGAAGGCGGGCGCGTGGCCCTCTCCAGCCATGGCGACCAAGATGCGGCTGCTGGAGAAGATGTCGGAGTTGGCGGCCGACAGGACGGCAGTCAGCAGAACGGCGTTGATGATGGAAGGGAGCGCCTGGATGCCGGCGAGCTTGGCAACGATGACGAGAGGCGAGGCGGAGGCGTCGGTCGATCCGTTCTGCAGGTCGGGGTTGTCGTAGGGCACGTTGATGCCGACGAAGAAGACGGTGCAGTTGAAGAGCAGGAAGACGGCCCAAAAGGTCCAGCGGATGGCCGTCGGGATGGCCTTGCGCGGGTCGGCCGTCTCACCGGCTCCGATGACGACCAGCTCCGTGCCCTGGAAGCTGAAGCCGGCCGTGACGAGCACCGTCCAGAAGCCGACAAACTGGCCAATCTTGCCGTCGACCAAGTACGGAGCAAACGCACCGGGCTCCCGCCAGTACTTGAAGCCAATGTAGCCCTGGTCACCGACGCCGGCGTTGACGCAGATGCCGAAGATGACGAAGCCGATGATGGTGATGACCTTGATGCTGGACAGGTATGCCTCCATCTCTCCAAAGACAAACGTCGGCAAGAACTGGGCGGCAGTAAAGACAACCCAGAAGATGGCGATCCAGACACCGATGCTGACGGACTCGGTCCAGTACTGGATGATGAGACCGCTGGCAGTCAGCTCGAGGCCGATGGTGATGACCCAGCTAAACCAGTAGATCCAACCCATGGCAAAACCAAGAGTGGGATCCATGAAGCGCGAAGCATACACGGTGAAGGCACCCGTGACGGGGATATACGACGCCATCTCTCCCAGTGCCACCATGATGGAGTACACGACGGATCCGAGGAACAAGAAGGAGATGAAGAGAGAACCGGGCCCGGCCTTGGACAGGGCACCGCCAATCCCCAGGAACAGACCAGTTCCAAGGGCAGCACCGATGGCGATGAACTGCAGATGGCGAGAGTGCAGCTCACGCTTCAGGCCCTCGTCGGACTGGCCCGTCGCGAGGTCGGTGCCCGGAACATCGCCCGAGCTTTTGTCGTTGATGCCCTGAATGTATTTCTCGTCGGTCATGAGCGGGCCCACGGGAGAAGCAGTCGCGGTCGCATCACCAGCGGCCATCTTTTTCTTTTTTTCTTTTCTTTTTTTTTTTTTTTTTTGCTCCAGAAGCCGGAAAAGGGAGCAAAGAAAAAAAAAAGGATGGGAGTTGAGTCAGAGGCGGAGCAACTGAAGGTCGATTGGGTAGAAGAGCGAAGGCGAAGGCGACACCCGCTTTGTATATACTATCACAACACCACAACAAGAAACGGGAAACAGACAAGGGGGGCCTGAAAACAAGGTCGGGCAGCAGGCCGAACTTTATTGTCTTTAGAAGGTCGTATTTGGCATTTCCAAACTCGACACATCAACGTTACTACTGCTACACTACACTGCCGCCGTCCAGCTTATCACTCTGGCGAGACCCTCATCTTCGCCCCATATAAGACCCATCAACTGATGAAGAGTTTGATGGGGCTAAACCAGTCTCGGCACAGGAACCGCCGTGATAGCCAGAGAAGAAACAGCCTGACTGAGTAGGAGAATGAAAAGGGCCTTTGAAACTGCGTCATTTCCAAGGCCGCTTTTCAACTCCCCCCCAAAAGGGTTCGAGGCAAATCGCCATATCCGGCCTCGACGCCGTTTCCATCCTCGACGCCGCCCTCGTCTCATCATCAACGTCCGACGAGCCTAACAAAGGAGGTGCAATCCAAAGGGCGCACAAGACTCAATCCATGTTCCCTGAGCGAAGCTACGGCTTTCTGTGCATCCTTCTAGCGGCTTTCTCTAGCGCTTGGCTTCAACTTTGTGGCTGCGAAAAGACCGCATCTCGGTCGGCATTGCCGCGGAAATGCGAGCAAAGGCCAATCGCCGGCCGCGACGAAGCGTAAAATCGGGGCAGATGTTCTTGGGAGGCGAATGGGAAATTTTTTCTTTCTTCTTCCTTGGTTTCTTTTGCTTATTAGCCACCCATCCGCTAGGGGAGAAGAAAAAAAAAACCAAGAGGCGGGACAACGGGAGAGATCTCGGCGTCTTTGGTGGTTTGATGGAACTACATGTACATAATCTTGTGTGCTTGATGCGGACGCCCGCCGGAGGACACCGTACATACGAGGGAACGGCTACCCGTATGCTACTAATAGTAGGTATTCGTACCTAGTTGGCTACTCCGTACGTACTCCATATGACTCCGTAGGTAACGATAATCATTCAAGACGGGCTCTTTTTCTCTCCTTCTTGCAGCGGCTAGCAGGCATTTCGTCTCCGACTGCGGGCGATGTGACGCTGAGTCGACGGGGTGTTGCTCCATTCCGAGTCTCTGCGCCGACGCAAGCCATGGGGGGGATGTTCGTTAATAACAGGTGATGTGCATGGCAAATTTGGCGAGACCTGGCTGCTTGGTTTACGCTACGACGTGATTACGACTGACTGGTGCAGCACTACGGACGTGATACCAGACACTGGCCGGGTAGTATGAAGTACTCGCAGAGGAATAGTAAGACTGTAGGAACAGAGAGCAGCATCACCAATGGCTTTTCAACCAGACGTCGTATGAATCAGGTCGTAACTCCACACACATGGTCCACTCCGCTCCCGCCTGTAGACGCGATTGTTGATACGCCCTCTATGCCGGCGCAGCTATTACGTACTGACCTTGGTCTCCCCATGGGCAGCCCTTCCCTTTCCCCAGGTCTGCAACAGGTGATCGAGCAGGCCTCAAGGATATACATGTGCCTTTCTCTCCACACTGCGCTCATCCCGGGGGGGCTGAGATGCATCGGCTTGTGGATATTGCTACCAAGAGGAATGGACACCTGGCGAGCATGTTTTTTGTTTCTAAAGTGGTATTAGGTGCTGACCTCGTAAAGGCAAGGTACCACTTCTTTTGGGCTTGCCACTTTTTTGCTGCCCAGTGTCTTGCGGTATGGTATGCATATCATGGAAACTGGCAGCACCGAGGGCAGCCGGGCCTTGGGTGGGCTGATTGGGCTGTTTTACAGGCCCGAGTCGGAAGTTTATGCAATCTAACATTCGGAAGTTGGTGCCATTTGGGTGCTGGAAGCGACGAGCTGACACTCCATGTCGAGAGCTCGGGTGTGGAGATGGACGCTAGATGGGCATTGCAACGCCCTCCGTAGTCGGTGTGTGCTGTAATCACACGCAGAATCTCTACTGAGTCATGGTTTGTACGGCATGGTGGTGGAAGAAGTGATGGCCAACCAATGCTCAAGGCCCTTGTAAAGTCGATCAAAGCGGGTAGCTTTATCCGGGTGTTGTCTTCAACGGATAAGTCGAATTCAGCTAAACAGACCCTCACGATGATTCAAATGGAAGTAACCCTACAAAATATGCCTTGGACGAAGCGCAGAGTGTACTGCTAGATTACTATTTACAATACGTTGTATCAATTTACTTGTAGAGGTTTATCCACCTCTTTCTGTATTACGGCAAGTCAAGCTTACAATGTCCGGTATTCCGGGTTTGCTGGAGTTGGTATATACATCATCTTGGCTTTATTTGATAGTCATATGGATATTAATCTTGCCATATCAGGGCATCGGGGAGTATTCGTGAGCCAGACCCTGAAAATAAGAAACAAAAGAGACTGCCATAGGGTTTAGCAGGAAGCACGTTGGCTTGCGCCCTTTGTAAGACATGCCTCTTGATGCAGTATTATCACTGTGAGTTGAGACTCGGGCTAGTAGCGATGGGGTAACACGTCAGGAAAGGTACCGACAGAACGTAGCCGTTTGCTGTTCAACTTCTCTTGCAGCTAATATCCAGTAAGACAACAAGCTGTTCAAAGTTGGAATGAGGTTGTTTTAACCTCTTGATAATGACGCCCTTTGCTCTGACCCTGGTGATGGAAATCAGCCAATGGCCGTGAATTAGCGCGACGTAGACAGTATTGGCTGGATCCGGGAATGGCGTCATGTGGATCGAGCGGGTGGCTTCCGCAAAGCTGGGGTTGAGCCCCACGAGGTGAGTGTTGTTGGCCGACGGTCCGATGGGAAAGTTTGTTTATATAAGGCGATGTGGCGATGAAAGAAAGGTTTGATATGTGCTTTTGGGCTGTAATTATAGGGGTGGTTTCATCAAGTACGTGATTATACGCGTGATATAAGAGAGGGAGAGCGTGAGAGTCGTGATGATACACAAGTGTCAATGACGCCCTTTGTGGCATGATGTGAGCTTCATTTGTCATCATGTGCTACGTAGAGTAAAGCAATGAAAGTGGTGACAATTCACAATGCATGCTATACCAAGATATGAGACGTAACAGTACAAGTCGATGCGGCTGTGGCAAGGCATCATGTTAAGCCTGCTTCTATACTAGACTTGGTTGAGCAAGGAAGAGAGACTAGGCAATCAAACGTAGGAGGTACGACATATTGAGGGGCTGGAAAATTCTTTTATTACCAACATGGCCTTGCTAAAGCTCCATCTCTAGGAGTAGATCCAATCTGTGCTGTAACATGGCCGCCATTGCTGAGCTTTACACGGGCAGTCATATAAGCAGGGGGCTGTTAGCTGACACGATTGATCCGAAACGGAACTTCTGTCGTTATGACCACGTGCAATCATGCTACCTACATCATCAACAGAGTCAGATAGTTTGCCTACATTCTTTTGGCATTTTCCAGGCGAACTTTGATGACCAAGTTCTGGACAGGGCTGGTCCAGTATGAGGTGTCTCGCTTTAGATCAGTCGTGAAAGCCTCTGCCGGGATTTGCTTATGGGGAAAGCGTTGAATACTGAAGAAGAGAAGATGAAATGTTTGTCGAAACAATGGAGTCTGGTGCGAGTACCTTGATCACGCGAGGGAATCCAAGGATTCCGTTTACAGCACCGAGGCAGGCTGCTGTATCACACACCTCCCCCACAGACTAATTGGACACTATTGACAACATCAGCATCCCATGTGATTTTCCCCTCTGTACTACGACCAACTCAGACGCCTGTGCAGCCAGCTAGTGTCCTGCTGTCACCCCATCACTGCGTTTCGAGATTATGCGCATGTATGTACGTATCCCCTTGACCTGCAGCGTACCGACAACCCTCGAAGCCCTATTTTGAACCAGGCAGTAATGAGTCACATGCCACAGCTTTTCATCTCATACCCATCACAGCCCTAACATGAATATGTACGCTCTGGCCACGAGGAGCGGCTGCATGCAGAATCTCTGTACGAGCAAGTACGTGCCACCAACACAGACACAGACATAGATGAGAAACGGATGATGCTCCGGCTAACGACACTGGAGGCAACGAGGCCCAAGCGCACGCGAGACCAACCCTCATCACACAAAATGTCGAATATTCAAATTATGCCTCAGAATTTGGCCCTTATCAGCCTAGCTGGACGTTCAGGATGTGATTCTCCCGTCCTCCCATTGGTGGATTCGTGCATTTTCATGTCAGCCCCCATGTGGCCATCAAGGTTCTCACCACCTTGAGCTTTTGGACTTTTGCGCAGCCATCAAGGTTCTCAGCCGCGAATGCCGACCACTGAGAAGAAAGTTGATCAAGAGGAAAAAGAGGAGATTCCATTTCCATCATAGCATCTCAGCACGCAATTTTCGCAGTGGAGAAGTCGGTCAAAATCCCACTCTCGCGTGTGTTGTTTTTCCATCTCTGAGTCTGCCCGTTGTGTCTCAGTTCCTCAGCGGAGACAGCCGCCCAACTCGTCTCAAGAAAAGAGTTAAAAATAAAAAAAGCCAGTGTCAAAGGATCCAACAACTCAGACAACTTGTCTCACTCAGGTGCGTTTGATTTGCTTCTACTAGCCGTAAAGTAAAGTCCTCCTTGCATTTGCTTGGCCCGGCTGCCTACCGCCCAACTCGTTCAACGGGAGGGTCTTCGGTCTGTCCTAGCTGGGCCAACCACTCTCTCACTGGCCATCATGGTTCTCGTGCTGCTCTCGTAAGTGAGAATCAACGCGAGACTCGGCATCCAACCATCCGAGCGCTGCCAATAGCGTCTTGGAGAATCCTGAGGGAATCCACATCTGACAGGGGAGACTCGAAGGTTTTTTCCGGCTGAGGCCCGTTTGTCGGCCAGCCTCATCAACTGGTATGCAGGATTCGGGCGGTCTGCCTAGGTTGAGTTTTTGATTCTTGCTACTGATTCGCTCGTCGTCGGGAGGAGGATCCGCTGGAACGTGTTGGGTGCATGTGGTTCGCGTTGTGGCTGCCTTCAAATACTCTTCTATCCCACCATCTTCCCTCTCCTTTTCTCTCACTCTCATCGTCAAGAATCTTTCAAAGGCTCACCGTATTGGTTTAGCATTTCAACTGCTAGCAACCAGCATCATGGCGGACGCGGTTTTCAATCCCAACTCTGTCAACCTCACAGACATTGTTGACAATGAGGGAGACGTCAGAGAGATCATCTGCTTTCTCAACGCCGGCGATAACGACTACAATGGACAGCTTGGTGCACGTATTTCGGCCCTGTTCGTCATCTTGATCGCTTCCTCGGCAACCACTCTGTTCCCTGTCCTGGCTTCTCGCGTTCGACGTCTGCGAATCCCCCTCTATGTGTATCTCTTTGCGCGATACTTTGGTTCTGGAGTCATCATTGCTACGGCATTCATCCATCTCCTCGACCCTGCCTATGAGGAGATCGGACCGGCTAGCTGTGTCGGCTTGACCAGTGGCTGGGCTGAATACACTTGGCCTCCTGCACTGGCCATGACTTCAGCCATGCTCATCTTCCTGCTGGACTTCTTGGCCGAGTACTACGTCGACAGAAAGTACAAGATGGCACATGTCGAAGTCGAGGGCACCATTACAACGGGCTCTCCTGCTCCTCACTCTCATCAAGGACTTCACTCGGCTGACCAAGATGGCGCCATTCCTCCCTTCAACCAAAAGTCCGAGGAGCATGCCCACGACCACAGCCACGCTTCTAGCGATAAGCCTGCTTCCAGCGATAATCTCGATGTCGAAGAGCTCAAGCACCTTGATGGCGACACTAAAGAATCGGTCATGGGCTTTCAGTCTCAGATCGCTGCATCTTTAATCCTTGAATTCGGTGTCCTCTTCCACAGCGTCATCATTGGCCTCAACCTCGGTGTTGTCGGCGACGAGTTCAAGACTCTGTACCCCGTCATCGTCTTCCACCAAGCCTTTGAGGGCCTGGGTATTGGCGCGCGCCTGAGTGTCATTCCCTTCCCCAAGCGCTTCAGCTGGATGCCTTGGGCTCTCTGCCTGGCCTACGGGCTGACAACCCCCATTGCCATTGCCATTGGCCTCGGTGTGCGAACTACCTACAACAGCGGTTCCTTCACTGCCAATGTTGTGTCTGGTGTCCTTGACGCTATTTCTGCCGGCATCCTCCTCTACACCGGGTTCGTCGAGATGATTGCGCGCGACTTCCTTTTTAACCCCTACCGCACGCAGGATAAGAAGCGACTGGCATTCATGCTGGTTTCTCTCTACCTCGGAATCATCATCATGGCCCTGCTGGGTAAGTGGGCTTAAGGACCACATGAAGGAGAACGTGTAGGATTCGGGTTTGAGATGTTTAAAAGGGGATAAGGAAACGGTTAAGATACCCGGGCGGACCATTAGAATACGCGCATGCGCATACATGTAATCATGCAGAACCTGTGAGATACGCATCTACATAGGCATGCATTTTCAGAATGCACTAGGACATTACGAACTTTAGAATGCTTTGGAACTTGAGTAATGCAGCACACAATATTTTAATTCTTTCTTTTTCCCTTTCAATGCTTACATACAACGTGCTATGACAACCCATCCTAAATGGTGTAAACGAGCTTCACTCCGCTAACCTTGTCGTTGCGCAACTCATCCAAGCCCACCAAGACTCCCTCGAGGCCGCTGCCGCCGCGGTTGACGTCAAGCTTGGCCGCCTTAGCCTTGCCCTCCTTGAAGAGCTGCTCAGACAAGTCTCTCCACTCCTTTGCGAACTCGTTGTCTTCCTCGCTGCCGGGGAATTCTTTGCCGTATCGGTTGAGGGACTGTCCCATGATTGAATAGGCGAGAGTGCTGGATGACTCGATCTTGGGGTTGATGCGGCTGATGACATCCGGGTCCACTGGGAGGAGCAAGCCTAGCTTTCCGCCCTTGTCTGAGAGTGCCGCAGCGCAGATCTTGGCTGAGGGGAGGAGGGAGATGCAGTCCCAGGCGACTGTCAGCTCACCGTCGGCAGCAGCGATGATGTCGTCGATGACGGTGGGTGATCGGTAGTCGAAGACGACGTCGGCGCCCAGAGACTTGAGGTAGTCGAAGTTGTGGGGGCTGGATGTGGTGATGACTTTGTATCCGGCCAGCTTGGCGAACTGGATTCCTAGGAGACCGGAAGCGGTGCTGCCGCCGTAGATGAGAATTGGTTCGGGCGTTGAGACGGGATCTGATGGAAGCTGAAGTCCTAGGTTCTGGAACAGGCCTTGGCCCTGAAGAAGACAGAAGACGTTAACGGGTGATGACGAGTCGTGTCGAGTCTTGACTTACGACTGTGAAGATTGAGACTCCAAGGGACGCTCCCTCCTCATCGCTCAAAGGGTTGTGAAACTGCACATCTGCCTGAGCGACGATATATTCTCCAAAGGCGCCATCCTCCTTTTCAAGAATGTTCCTAAGAGTATGGCGTTAGGCAATTGAAACTAATAGAGTTCAAATACTCCCCAGGATAGAGAGGATTGTGTGTAAAGGATCTAAAAAAAAAACTCACACTCCGGGACAAAATCCAGCAATTCGATCGCCAACCTTGAAGTTGGTGACTCCTGCGCCAACTGCCACAACCTCGCCCGAAAAGTCGCATCCGCTCCTTACACCATTAGTCTTGGGGTCATCGAGGTCGATGTACTTCCAGTCCGTGGGATTGATGGCGACGGCCTTTGTCTTGACCAGCACATGGCCGTCTCGGAGCTTGGGAAGCGGCACCTCATCGATGATGGCAACCCCAGCGTCTTGCTTTACGATAGCCTTGGCAGTCTTGGGAAGAGCCATTGTGAGATGAGTAAGGCGATTGATGTATGTAATACAGGAGAAAGATGGATTGATCAAATGAATAAGACGGGTAGTGCCGACAGAGGATTGCTTCTCGAAGGGTTATGCAAGGCGGTTGTACTTATAGATGCAGTAGTGTGTGCGGATCGTCCCGTTGAAGAAGGCATGCCGACTTTTGCGGTGGATCACTGATTACTACTTGTTCGAACAGCATTGGACAAGTGTTGATTGCGCCACCGTTAGTGAAAAGGGCAGAAATAAACGCAAGTCTGCATTTCTAAGCGCCGAAGAAGCGAGGGCTAGCACGATTAGGAAGCCAAAAACTCTATACTGGAGAGGTATGTAGCATTGAGAACGACCCAACGTGATGGGACCTCTGAGACCCCCTTTGATCGCCGTTGATCGGACCGCTGTCTGAATTGGGTAAACTGGACTCAACCAATAAGAAGATGGCACTAGTGACATGCCTAAATGCCGAGAGTTTCTTATGCCGACTTGACTGAGCCAGATCGTATGATCGATGCTAGGAAACGCCTAGGCGGAGATAACTTGGGCTCTTGATGTCAAAGAGCGAGTTTGATCCAGCTTCAATAGTGCGATTGAGCTCTCTTCGGCGATGAATAATTGGACAGTTTACAAAAGCTGAGGATGACAAATGACAAGGCCAAAGGCATTATTAAGTTGTCAGAATACAACAGGTCAGTCAGGTTACAAATCGCCGTCTATTTTCGGCAGTTCGGCTGAAGATGGCACAACTCATTGAGGGGTCACGGCTAACTAATAACCTCGCTTGAATATTTGTTTACTATCCATTGATCTGTATAAACTATCTGTTACTATATAAACTTGTAAACCCCGTTCAAGTCATCTCCGCAGGAACGATAACCTCTTCTCTAATTTGGGGCGCAAGGAAGCCCATGGCTAGTGCTTGATGCTAATGCCAAATCAATGCCACGCTGCATTTAGCCGCTGTAAGAACCTAAGCGTGGAGCGCTAATCGCGCTGATACTCGTCAGTATTTAATCGGTCTGGTTCCCGCCTGAGCTGAGCGCCATCTGCTTCATGGTTCTTTTGGTTGAGGCTGCGTCAGTGCGTGTGATGTGTAAGTTCTTTGCTGCATGGTCATCTCGGCGTCATAATGAGGGCAATGCGGTCAGCTTCCGCTAGTTATCCTACGGAAAAGATTATCCGTCATTGGGCTGAATAGGTTGAGACTTTTACATAAGCAGACGTCTGTTCTATGAAGAGGGAAGTTGTTCTATTGATAATATACAAAATGAGTATCGAGACTCAAGGAAGGCAAAAGATTAGCTCGGCTAGGAGTGCAATTGCCTCTTCATCGTACAAACATGCCAGCGTACACAGCTGACATTGGTTAGTCTGTGGGATGCCCATATGGCATCAGCAGTTGATTTGTGGTCATATACAGTTACAAGTTCCATGAAAACAACATATATGCATATGTGTTTTGGAACAAAAAAAAAGAAAGCGTACAACAAGCACGCATGCCCATGTGCCCACCATCAAAATCGTGAAATGTCTCGCCCAAACACCCAAGACACAAACCAATACACAGGCACCATCAGCTTATTCCGCACACTCATGCTTCTCGTCAGATAAGCTCCTCGCCATACAATCCAGGCAACCCACCCGCGCAGCTCGTCGGCAGAGCTCTGGTGTATCGCCTTCCACCCGCCGAGGTACGTCAACGTACCCCAGTTGCGGAACTTGAAGGGCTTCCAGGCGTTGCTGACGTCGGTAGGGGTCGGGGAAGTTTGGATGCTTTTGTTGAGCTGCTTTGCGAGATGCCCGGCTTGCTGAGAGGCGACTTGTGCTGTTTTGGGCAGTGACTTGTCGTTCTCCATTACGGCGCAATCGCCAATTACAAAGACATCCGGTAGGACGGCATCTGCTGTACCACTGGAAGTATCCTGGTCATTGGTTATACGAGCGCGAAGATAACGGTCTGTGACGATGCCGCCCGTCTTTTGGTCTTTGAGGAGACGGTGATGCGGAGCTTTGCTTTGTCCCGACTCAGAGCCATCGTTGATCGCAAATTCTTTTCCCACCAGCTGCTCGACAAATGGGTTCTGCATCAATCCGGTACTCCAGACCACTAACCCTGCGTTGACCTCCTCGTCGCCATACTCTTTGATCTTGATGCTGAGCCCGCCGTGTGCACGTCCAAGATCCCCGTCAGCCACTCTTACACGCTCGAGATGGTGCTCCGTCCGGACTTGGATTCCCTGTCGTGCAAACGTGTCCATGGCATAGTTTGCCAGCGCTTGGTCGAACATGGGCAACACTTTGGGTGCGATATCATAGACAGTGATACGCACTAGCGGTATCAGCTCTGGATACATATTCTTGAGGTCCTCGTGAATCAAGTCGTGTAGCTCTGCCGCGAATTCAATTCCCGTTGGACCGCCACCCACGACGACGAAGTGAAGCAGGGATCGTTTGTCGTCCTCTGAGAGCGGCTTCGTCGCCATACTGCCGTCCTTGATGCCCGAACGAGTCGGATACGAGCATTGTTCGAAGAGAGAGAGCACCCGAAGCCGGATGCGTCGCGCATCACCTACATCGCGTAGAAAGTGTGCATGTTCTCGGACGCCTTGAATACCAAAGGTCTGACTATAGGCGCCGACTGCAATGACGAGCTTGTCGTACTCGATGTCGAATGTCTCCCCTCTCAGCGGCTGGCTGGGGTTTGGTAATGTTGAGGGTGGCATAGCATCCGGAAGAGGGTCAACAGCATTGGCTTCGACACGGAGAACTTTGCGAGAAAAGTCCACCTCGTCGGCCCATCCTTGATGGAAGCGTACGCCTCCCGGTAGACGCCGGACAGGCTCGAGGACGGCTCGGAACTCCAGAGTACCAACAGACGTCGAGGCCAGCAGCGGCGTGAAGACAAAGTAACTGCGAGGGGAGATGACAATCCGCTCGTACTTGGACGGGTCGAGGGTGCGAGAAAAGGTATATCCTGCCCATCCGGAGCCCAGTATCACAACCCGCTGTCTCCTAGCGTCTGCGATGAAATCAGCGTTAGTAAAGCGTATGAAGTTCTAGAAGAACTAGAGCTATCCTCTTAGGGATGAGCCACCTTTATTCGGCTTTGATACGCTGCTATAGCAGCCATTGATGATTTGGGGAAGACGTTTCTGGCCTCTACTAGGCGTGGCCCGGCATAATGAGCATGTGAATACGCGTAGGTTCGGCATGTGTTGCATAGAGGTACCGGCAACTATTCTGAACTGCGCAACAAGCAATTGTGACTACCAAGACACTATCAAGCAATTGGCAAGTATAAGGCAGAGTACATGAAGGAGATTGGAAGACTAGACTTGGTTTTTTACTTGTCGCGTCAGGGTGATGCTGACGTGGCGTCACCTAGCATTTCTTTTATACGGGTATGCCAATTTTCATAAAATTGAGTCATGACAGGCTGAATTTGCCTCAGGCTGAGGAATCAAGAGCACTCTTCTAGTCTGGACTTTCTGGACTCAAAGTTGATTACATATTCACAGATGGCTTGCTCTAGGGTTACGTTCGGCAGTGATGCGCTCCCTGTCTATGCAGGTACAGGACTTTAATTTACATGCTGTACAATGATCGCAGGGCTAAATATCGCACGAGAGCAGATCCCTCGAGATGCTCTCCTTTTCCAGAGCTCTCAACAGCCAGCCTCGCCGGCATTCTCGAATCGGAGTAGCGCAAACCGGGTCTTTTCAGCTCTTCCGTGAATTTGTCGTGCCTATCTGAACAGCTGTGGGGGTACGTGGATAAAACGGGAATCGATATAACCCGAGATACAACGACTGGTACGACAAGCTGAACCTGGGTCACCCATGTACATGTAACCTGCACCTGTACCACGTACAGCTAACCTTTTGGCGCTCAGAAAGATGTACGTGGTACAGGTGCAGGTTACATGGGTGACCCAGGTTCAGCTTGTCGTACTACTCAGATACGACCCGTTAATCCTGGCAATTGTGCGATACAGTACGGAGTAGTATCGTTTCCGACGGCTCTCACAAGGCGGCAAGACGGCTCTGTACTTTTGGACACATGATGATCTCTCCATCACCGGGTATTTCTGTATGTATCATTATCCCTGCATATCGACACTATTTGCGGTTCTCTTTACCGCTATGTACATGCATGGACTGGCCTCCCTCTCTCCGCGCTTTGTGATACGCGGGGGCGGATATGTTCGTCCTGTACACTTGTTCAACGTCTCACGCCTTCTCCTCATTGAATCAAACAAAACATCCACAGATAAATCAAGACTGGCTTGCGAAGCGCCCTCTGTAGTGCAAAGCGCTAATGCCACGGTTGATTCATTGCCTGATTGCCATTCGTTATCGTGTGACTTGTTGTGCATCAATCTGTCTATCACGGAAAGCCCATTCCGCCGTGTCTTATCTCTTTGCTGCGAGATCGACCGCCATCCTTGATAAGTACAGGGGTGTATCGGTGAGGAGAGGGCGGGGTCGGCGTCGATGTATGTAAGACAATGTAGTATTAGGAAGTAACTAGGATAGACCGCCAACCATATCAGGCTTTCCCTCCTCTACTCTTAAGCTCCGAATCTCCGTAGTAGGAATCCATTCCATGTCCTTTACGTCCCTCATCGCAAGATCCAAAAATGTCTGGTGAAATGGTGGAAAAGAAAGAGAATCTCGACCTGGAGCAAACCCCAACGCTGGGTGTAGCTGAGAAGGGAGAGGTTGTTGACATTGATGCGGATGAAGCCCTCAATGCCGTTGCCGGCTTGGATACGGCTGCCTTGCAGCTTGATGAGGAGACGGAGCGGCGTTTGTTGCGCAAGATTGACCTGAACCTTATGCCGGTGAGTTGAAGTATCAAATATTCGGAAGTCATTCAACACCAGTAAATTAATTGCATACATATCGCAGATCATGTGTATTGTTTACGGCCTCAACTACCTTGATAGTAAGCTTACCTTGCTTGAAAACCAGGACGCAGCATCTGACCTTTGATAGAAACCACACTGTCGTACGCGAGCATCATGGGTCTGAAAGACGACCTCAAACTTGTTGGCGATAATTATCAGTGGCTGTCGAGTTTGTTCTACTTTGGTAAGCAGACTCTCTTCTTTCCATTTGAGTGACAAGTTGACTCATGTGACCTGAAGGGTATCTTGGTTGGGAATTCCCGACAAATCGTCTGTTGCAACGACTTCCTCTGGCCAAATATTCCGCCTTCAACATCATCATGTGGGGACTTGTTCTCTCTCTTTTTGCGACTACGGAGAACTTCGGGGGGGCTGTTGTCATTCGCCTCTTTTTGGGAATATTCGAGGCGGCTGTGACTCCCGGGTTCGCTCTATTTGTATCTCAAGTAAGCGATAACACTTTGCCACTTAATCCCAAGAAAAGAAAAAGACTAACATCATCGCGTAGTGGTATACTAAAAAGGAACAAGGACTCAGGACCGCCATTTGGTTCAGTTTCAATGGCTGGGTATGTTGGCTTGTTGCATTCGACAAGGTACTTGATGCTGACCTTGTCATAGGCCCAAATCTTTGGTGGTCTGGTAGCGTACGGCTTCGCTCACGGCGCCTCGACCTATGGCTTTTCAATCGCCCCGTGGAAGGCAATTTTCGTCTTTACCGGAGTGTTGACTAGCACCGTTGGAATAGTCTTCCTCTTCATCATGCCTGACAGTCAGCTCAACGCTAGATTCCTTACCAAAGAAGAGCGAGTGTTGGCCATTCAACGAATCAAGGCCAACGAGCAGGGAATCGGAAACAAGCACTTCAAGTGGTACCAAGTCAAGGAAGCCCTGCTGGATCCCGCCATCTGGGGCTTTGTTTTCTATGCTCTGGTTGCCAACATTCCAAATGGCGGCATCTCTAACTTCTTCAGCCAACTCATTGTCTCATTTGGCTATACTCCCCAGCAGAGTCTACTTTATGGAACTCCTGGCGGAGCTGTCGAGGTCATCGCCTTGTTAGTCTGTGGGTATTTGGGTGATCGTCTGGGAAGCCGCATCTTGGTGTGCATGTCAGGTCTTGTCGTGGCCATGGCTGGAGTGATTATGATTGTTGCCATTCCACTGGATAAGCCTGCTGGTCGACTCGCCGGATACTATCTCACCCAGGTAAATAACCAGGCAAGATGAAGGCGATTCTTAACAGATGGCTGATGATAATTAGGCAAGCCCGACTCCGTTTGTTGCGCTACTATCGTTGATATCCACCAATGTCGCTGGTGAGTCTCATGGCAGCCGAAGCTTCTCATCTGCATGCTAATATATGAACAGGATGGACCAAAAAGACAACCGTAGCAGCAATGTATCTGGTTGGATACTGCGTTGGAAACATTATCGGTATAAAGCCGTCCATTAAATGCCTCTATTGATTACTCTTATTGACTTGTATCAAGGACCCCAAACATTCCGACCGAAGGATGCACCCGAATATCGACCAGCCGAGATTACCATCCTCGTGTGCTGGGTGGCTTGCCTTGTGGATCTTGTGTTTATCTGGTGGTACTATCGTCGACAGAACCTCAAGAAGAGTCTCTTGCGGGCGGATCCGTCTTATACCAGAAGTGAGAATCAGGAATTCCTGGACTTGACGGATAAGGAGAACCCTGAATTCAATTATTCGCTATAAATGATGTTTGTATTGAGATAACAGAGACGTATTGTTAGTTTTGTCACTGAAATAACGAGGAACTGTGCTGCCAACACTGGCGGCTTTATATCTTTCAATTTCTGGTGAACAAAGAGATTATTATCCACGTTCTGAAAATGATTTATGATCATAATCGGTCTTGGCGGACTCTTGTAAAATCCCGAAGATTACAATATTGGTTTTCGGCCACCTCAGACTTAAGTTAAGTCCGCAAGGTTACAATATTGGTTTTCTGGCCCCTCAACCTTAAGTTAAGTCCGAGAGCATATTGCTTAGCTTAAGACTCATGTAAGATTCTCTCCTTCGATGCTCGGGTGGCGGCGTTTGATATTAGCTAGCACTCTGTAATTAAACATTTAGCCGTGTACCTCGGATTCTGAACGTCAACTTGTCTAATTGGGCGAATTTTGAGCTCACATGTATAAACTGCGCAACTGGTTAAGGGTTATAGACCTCGGATCTTGCCTCGCTAAAATAGGGATCCAATTGGCTGTGTCTATTTCAGAACCAACTATAGTAAGCAGAAACAACGCATTGACACCTTTGTACTCCATAACTAATGACCAAGGATAGTCTTTCTAACCAATTGTAGAACTGCTTACATACATGGAAGTTTTATTGGCGGAATCTGTCTCAGTTGCTTCTCTGTATCTCCGGAGCTTGGCTGTATAGTTTGGTTGTCAGCTTATTGATGCCAGACTATTATGGGGAACTTATGTCAATGATGCTCAAAGTTTTGGGCATCGACGCCCTTTCGATGCAGTGTAATGGGCTAATATCTGCTCATGTCGAATCTGCACGCCCCTTCATTGCGGTATAAAGGCCGACATCTCGTCATTACAACTCTCTATATCTCAAAACCCTAGGCATTGGTTCAGCTTTGAAGAAACAACTCGTCCTCTCCACGGTTCATCATATCTGCGTTGGACAATGGCATCCATCGCCGCTGGCCCCGAGTTTCATGATGCACCTCCTCCGAGCTTCTCTTCAGCGTCAATCATTGCACAAGATGCGCCAGCGCTCCTTGGATTGCATCACGAAGCTCCCCAACTCCACATCTACACAGCATCCAGTGCGAATTATGAGACCCTGAACAGAGTCAACGATAGATCTGTCACGATTCTCCCTGTAGCTACTGTGCGCCCGACTAGTGAAAAAGAGGTTTCTACAACGGTGCGGTACATCGCACAGAATGGCCTGACTTTGGCTATTCGAAACTCGGGTGTAGATCAAGGCGGCCGGAATCTTGCCTTTGGACCTAAAGATGTCTCGCTCGATATTCGCTCAATGGACAAAATAGTCCTTTCTGCAGATAGGCGCGAAGCGATTATTGAAGGAGGTGTGATAGGCGGGAAGTTGCTCAAGTTTTTGGACGATCATGAACTCACAACGCCTACGGCCTTTTCTTCCGAGGTTGGGTACGTTGGTTGGGCTTGCGGCGGCGGCTATAGTTCGTTGAATGGTATAATGGGTTTGGGCGTGGATAACATCCTTGGAGGAAGAGTTGTATTGGCTGATGGGAGAATCATGGACACAGACGAAGCCGGCTGTGATCCCGATCTACTGTGGGCGCTTCGTGGTGGCGGCGCTGGTCTTGTCGGAGTGGTCACATCTCTTCGTGTTCGTGTGTACCGCCGCCCAGATTGTTTGGCCGGGAATATCGTCTTCCCGTTGACAGAAGCGCCTCAAATCGGCCGGCAACTGAATCAACTATATGCATGGAAGAAACCTCCCAAGTTTGCGGGCGATGTTGCTGTCATCGATCCAACTGGGGCCGGCGCTATATTTTCCTTTCTATTCTTCTGGGCTCTGGAGGAGGACCGCAGCGACCTCGAGGAAGCAAAGGAATACCTCGAGCGGGTTCTCAAGTTTGGAACCGTTATAGCCAATACTGCCAAAGAAGGTGAGTTCAACTTTGCTACTCCGTTTCTCATAGGTTCTACGGGGAATACTGACGGAAGAATAGCAACCCCTCACGAATTTCTAGTGTCAATCCCCCAACGTCCACTTCACGACAACCTCATACATTTTCGACTGACAGCTTCAATACCTAACTGGTCAGAAGAGCTGGGGCGCATCATATCGGAGCCGATGCCAACGGTTTCATCACTAATTATTATGCATGACAGCCACGGTGCTGGAACCGGCTCGAGCGCCGTAGAGAGCGCCGTCTTTGCCAACCGTGAGCCGCATTTGATGTTTGGGTTTTTCGCAGCAGCACCGCCAGATGATCAAGAGGGGCTGAAGAAATCCAAAGCATGGGCACACAGATTGATGGAAAATGTTACAAAGGCAGGACTTGTTATGCCGACTCGCTACCTCAACTTCACTCATCCCCTGAAAGGCGATGGATTCAGCTATTACGGAGCGCAGGGACTGATTCGCATCAAGGCAATTAAAGGCCGACTTGATCCCCTGAACCTGTTTACTAAGAATACGCCAGACTTGGCCGAGACACCGGGTGCTTAAGAGCTAGCAACATATTGTTTCGTATAATACTATGGAAACTATCTTAAACTGCTTCTGCAAACTCAATCTCTTGTGCTTTGTCGCCCTTTTCGCCTGCCTGTATAATCTCGGTTTCTGCTACAACGTCGATTTGAGCGGACGAGAATTTCCATGCTGGAACATGTCTTTCGAACAATACGTCCAGCTCTTCGTACGTTCGATTTTTTGTCTCTGGGAGCCTGAATACTGCCCACATGGTTGTGAGGACCCCAAGGCCGAACCAAATGAACGCCGTCTTTCCTTTTAGATTGGCTTCTGTGGGATTAATGAGATAAGACTCTGCAGTATTGTCAACAATGTTTACGACGTTGTAAGCGTTTCGAGCTAGAGAGATTGTTTGTGATCGTAAACGCGTGGCAGAGATTTCAGCAGCCAAGGCAAATGACTGAGGGCCAAGAGTGGCTGAGTAAATTCCCAGCCAGAGCATGGCAAGTGCTGATTGAGCCCATTGAGCTGATGATCCCGCTGCGTATGATAGGCAGCCGATGACGAGTAGGTCCAGCGTTAAGAGGCCCAGGCCGGTGATTAAAAGTGTTCGGCGCCCAAAGAACGTCATGAGAACCCATGACAAGCAGGTAGCAATGAAGGCAAGCGCAATGCTTCCGAGATTCAGTTTGTATGCATCAGCAGACGGTAGCCCTGCTTGTGTGAAGAAATAAGATGCGCTGTAACACATTGCCTCTCCAGGAAGTGTCTGCGCTGAGAGTATCATGCAGGCTATTTCAGTTCGACGAAGGTTGGTGCCCTTGAAACAGTCGCGATAGCTCGACTCAGCCTGAACCGCCTTTTCAAACTTGTCGGTATGGACCATCATGGCAAGTTTCTGCTTGACTTGCGTATCCGTCAATCCAGATGACAGCTTGCGGATAGACTTTTCTGCATCAGCCAGCCGGCCTTTGCGTACAAGCCACCATGGCGAGTCTGGAGCCAAAAGAGCAAGAATGAATAGAGGAATCGGCCACGCCCATTGAATGGCGAACGGAATCCTGAATGACCACACCGTGTCATTGTTAACCAGACCTTGCAGGACTCCGGCAGCCACGAACTGGCCAATGACCCAGCAGATGTTGACAAAAGAAGTCAAATAGCCTCTCAGAGCCAAGGGACACACTTCTGAGGAATATGCAGATCCCATTATCGCAAAGATACCCCATGGGATGCCGACCAAGACTTGACCAGCTGTGAGAACCTGAATGGACGGAGCAAAGACGGTGATGAAGATGAAGGCCGACATTACAACAAGAGCAGTCATTGTAACAATACGATGACCGAATTTCTCTGTCACGTAGCCGTTGACGACGAGGCCTATAATGGCACCGCATGAAGAAGCATTGATAAGTCCTGCTTGCCAAGCTCCTGTGATGCTTTTCTGCCCTAGATTGGAGTCATAGACGCCGTATTTATCGACAAACGAGGGGTACGCAAATAAGCTGCCAATGAGAATTGTGTCGTAGCCTTCCATTACAATAGTCAGAGACATTGCAATGGCCCAGAATACTGACGATGGGTAGCGTTTGAAGGCCTCTTTGATGGATAAAGAGTGCTCATCGTCTGTCGCTATGGCTGCTGCCGGATCGATGTCCACGAAGACATCTACAGCATCTCCACGCTCCGGTGTGACAGTCATAATGATTTAGTCAATGAAAAATACTTGAAAATGTATTCTCGTAGGAGATAATGACCGTTCAAAGAATAGAGAGAATAACTCTCGCATCTCACATGTAGAATATTGTAGGTTTCATACCAAGTTTCGGATGGCACCCTGTTCTACCTACATATATACCGATCGAGTCTACTGACATTAGTCTATGAGAATGTCGGAGAAGAAGACCCCATGCGACGTTCCCCAGATTCCCCATGGGGAAGCCTAAAACTTCCCCCCCAAATCTTCAGATTTACGCCAGCGGGAATCAGGTCCGAAGGAGCCTTCCGGTATCGCCAACGCTTAGATTTGGGCTGGATTTTCGGCTGGCTAAATGGCATGCCAATTAAGCTTTTACCAGTTATTGAATGCTTACTGTTGTCCTTGATTAGGTGTAGATGTGATGCATGAATGCATTTAATTTAGAGAAGCCTCATGACAGGTCTCATCAAGATAGATACGCGTAATCACAACCTCAAAAGGCGTTTCCATCTACTCAGGTATTTTATGCCCAGAAATACATTGATTTGACTCAGTTACGGCAAATCAGTGATCTCATTCCATCTGAATACCTATTGAGTTCATGTATGGATAGATCACCTCCCACACGTGTGAATGCCATCTTCACACTAGTTCGTTGATGAAAGCGGAGATCACGCCGTCGGACTTGATAAAGTCGGTAATGACTTCGGTAGCCAAGTTGGGGGTCACACGAGTTGGATTTGAACGAGCTGCATTATCGATGGCTGTGGGGATAAGAAATGTGCTAACACGACCATCGAACCATAGTTCGGCTAAAGTCATCCTTCTCGTTGATTAATAGATATGTAATCCAGTCCACATGTGCAGAATGGCGTGCCGATCAAGCAGCTGAGGAGTCAAGATACGAACAGTGGTTACATGTTTTGTCTGGTGTAGCAGTTTCACAAGCAGCTGGCTTGACGGGGACGATCAACCAAGAGAGCGCCTCTGTTAACAAGATTCACAAACCAAAAGCCTAGCAAAGAGTATATAAGACTGTCAGATGTGTACGGCATTCAAATATCAGGAACCTCGGCCAAAGCGATGTTAACTTGAGACTCTTATAATAAATAAAATCTGTTGAAGGATTGGACCTAGTTTCTTGTTGTATCAGACTACGACGTACTAGAATACGACGAGTCTGGGGTAGTTGGGTACTACAGCTCTCGGTCTACCACCTCATTGGATACAGTTCAGCGCCCCTCCTCTCCCGGGATTAATCATGGAGATTGGGCCTGCGGGGAAGCCTCAAGCATTAATTGCGGAGAAGGCGTTGCCATCCTCTTGAGATGACGGTTCCGAGACAATGAACATCTCCGGTCTCCGATCCCGACTTACTCTCACAATTAGTGCATTCTCTTCGCGTTTATTGAAACCATAAGTGTGAGAGAAAGACCGTTGCAATAGAGAGTTTAGGCGTACTTGGCGCTACATGCGTTGATGAGCTGAAATCTTTCCAAGCGTTACATTTGAGAGCTACACTTATCATGTCGAACATACCAGAAGATTACCTCGAAAGAGTTTATGCTGGAGTACTCGGCAAGCTCATCGGGGTATATGTTGGACGGCCTTTCGAAGGCTGGACACACCAGAGGATAATTAAAGAACTTGGCCACATTCGGGGCTATGTCCATGAAAAAGTCGGCGACCCTCTTGTTGTCACGGATGACGATGTCTCGGGCACATTTCAGTTCGTCAGAGCACTAGAGGAACACGGCTATTCTCCCGACATCTCATCAGAAGACATTGGCCAAACATGGCTGAACAATGTTATTGAACATCGAACAATATTCTGGTGGGGAGGCCGAGGCATGTCGACAGAACACACAGCCTTTTTGAACTTGAAGCGAGGAATACCTGCGCCACTTAGCGGCTCTATTAAAACAAACGGCAAAACTGTCGCCGAACAGATAGGCGCACAAATCTTCATCGATGGCTGGGCATTGGTTGCCCCCGGCAATCCTACACTAGCAGCTAAACTTGCACGCGCTGCCGGTTCAGTAAGCCATGACGGGGAGTCTGTATACGCAGCTCAGCTGTGGGCCGCAATGGAAGCAGAAGCCTTTGTATCAAAGGATATCAATCACGTTCTCGACGTTGGTCTTTCTGTTATTCCTAAGGACTCTCTCGTTGCCCGTGTGATAGGCAAAGTTCGAGAATGGGTCGCGGAAGATGGAGACTGGATGAAGACTCGTCAGCGTATCGAAGGTTCACATGGGTACGACAAGTTCCACGGAGTTTGTCACGTCATTCCCAATCATGCTATTATGATAATGGCTGTGCTCTACGCCAGTAACGATTTCGACGAGGCAATGCACATTATCAATACTTGCGGCTGGGACACGGATTGCAACTCTGGTAACGTGGGCTGTCTTGTTGCCACGATGCTTGGACTCTCTGCGTTCCAGGGACCGTATGACTGGAGGGGCCCTTTGGCAGATCGTGCTCTGATCTCAAGCGCGGATGGTGGGTATTCCATCAACAATGCTGTCCGAATCTCATACGATATTGCAAACATTGGTCGACGTCTGGCTGGCTACAAAACACTTGAGCCCCCAAAGGGCGGTGCCCAATTCCATTTCAGTCTTCCAGGGAGTACCCAGGGCTTTCAACTTTCACGACCGTCTGGTGCCCAGCAGAGCATCTCAGCTACGCTGCGGCAACGAGTTGACGGCCAATATGGTCCCGGGTTGGCCATCGATGTGGAGAACTTGGGCCAAGAACAAGACCAGCTTGAAGTCCTCACTCAAACCTTTACCCCCAAAGAGGTTTTATACATGAAGACATATGAGTTGATGGCATCACCACTGGTATACCCTGGACAGACAGTCACAGCCAAAATAAGAGCCAGCAGTGAGGGTGACGGTCAGGTTGTCGCTGGGCTGAGGCTGAAAGTATACAGTCGGAATGATGAATTGGTCACAATCGATGGACCCTCCGCTACATTGAAACTAGGAGAGGAATCCTCATTGACTTGGACAATCCCGGACGAAATGGATAGCCAGCCTATCCAGAAAATCGGCATTGCCCTGAGTCCCAGCACGACAACTTCCTATAAAGGTACCATTTGGCTTGATAGCCTCTCCTGGATCGGTGTGCCGAACTCGCTAGTTCGCAAACCTCTACAGGAACCATGCGAATTTTGGCGGCGAGCCTGGGTCAATGGTGCCGATAACTTCAGCAATTCATCTTTTATCATCGCCCAAGGGCAGGGTGAAGGCATTATCACCTATGGTACACGAGAGTGGGATAACTACAGCGTCACGGTCCCCAACTTCATGATCAAATTTGGTGCTCCAGCTGGTGTAGCCATAAGGGTCCAAGGCCTCAATCGTTACTACGCCGCATTCTTCACTGAGGACAGGAGAATTACTTTGGTCAAGGCGCTGGACGCACAGAGAATTGAACTCGCAAGCGAGGCGTTTCCGTGGGACCTGGATCAAAAGTACAAAGTGATACTAACGGCATATGATGACTTGATCCGAGTTCGTGTTGGTGATGTGGATTTACAGATCACTGATAGTCAGTATGCATCGGGAGGTATCGGACTTGTAGCAACAGATGGGTGTGTGTCGGCGGATTCTTTTGTAATTGCGCCCAGTAGCTCGGCATAAATTTCAAGTTTAGAGTTGCAAGATAAAAGATTGAATTGAGACTTGCTTTCTTGTTCAATCTTCGAACTGTCTTCCTCTGGTATGATGGATTGTGTGAGACCTAGCATCATAGACGCTTCAGAAGTAAATGGTAGAGACTAATACGGAGCATCCGTAGTTCGCATCTATTTGTATTTTTAAGCATGTATAAGTACGATATATCTGCTATTTCCCCTCTTTGGATCCAATATTTGGTTCGGTCCGTAGGCAGTCTGCAATGTGCGACTGGAAGATGCACGCAACTAAGTCAGTTCGAAACCTCTACGAAAGCCTACCCCAGGACCGAAACTCAAGGTATGTATGTACATTACTTTAGAAGAGTTAGACTAGGTTGCTCAACTAATTCACCAAAAGATTTTTCATTTGTACACTAAAAGTAATCAAGCGGAGGACGGAACGTTTGACAAAGCCTTGGATCGCACATGGAACCCCTGTTACCCCAAGATCGTATCCGACATCCATAGCCGTTCCTTGTTGACGCAATACCCGACCCGAATTGCCGGTGTTCAGCTGCAGGACATGAGTGGAAGAAGTCGGGGTAATCGAATGATCTCTTCTTTGAGTTGTAATGAGAGTTGATTTGTTATTGAGAGCAGCTATAACATGTTCGCATAAAACCATCATGAATTCTTGAGTTTCGGGGTTGCAACGACCAATTCAAATTGTGTTTTGTATTCTACTCAATATGCATGACCTCAAGAGCATCCCAACAAAGGCTTATGTTGTTGAGAAGAAAGGTGCCCCATTTATTCTCCCAGACATTTTACTTGACGAAATACAGAGCCATGAGGTCCTTGTGGAGATCTTGTACACCGGCCTGTGCCATACAGTCCGTATTGCCGACTAGTTTCGTGCATTTGTATACTAATTTGTAATAGGATATCGTGGTTCAACATGGCGGCATGCCCGTTGGTGGCTATTCCGCCATTCTAGGCCACGAAGGTGTTGGGGTTGTGCGCAAGATTGAATTCGGTGTTTCTAATCGACGTTTGCTTCCTGGTGACATCGTGATCCTATCATTCCATACGTGCCAACAGTGTCGATATTGCCAAGAGGGGAAACTCGGAAGTTGCACCCGTATGACAGAGATCAACTTCGTCAAAACGGGCCGGGCTGGTCCTGGAATGAACTCGCCAGCCTCTCCTCCAGATGGAACGCCGGTTTTTGCGCAATTCTTTGGGCAGTCCTCTTTGAGCAAATTGATGATGGTTCCAGAGATATCTGTGGTGAAAGTCGAGTTGCGTCTTGAAGATAACCTCTCCTGCTTGCCACCGTTATCATGCGGCTATCTGACTGGAGCAGGAACGGTGTTCAATGCACTGCAGCCGAAGAAATCCGACACGGTTGCAGTCGTCGGAATGGGTGCTGTGGGATTCGCAGCTTTGTGCGCTTGGAGTTGCGCAGATTATAGCCATCGATGTGGTTGATGAAAAACTTCAAATGGCAACTAGCCTTGGGGCTTCTCATACTATCAACTCTGGCGCATTCCATGATATCAACGAGGGCATCCGAAGTATCTTCCCAGATGGAGTTGATATGATAGTCGAGACAACAGGAGTGGCCGTTCTGGCAGAGACATCAGTGAAAGCTCTGGCTCATGGAGGAGCATTGGCTCTTGTTGGCGTGCTGCCTCCAGAAGCAGATATCAAGATCAATGAGTTGGATGTGTTGGTGTCTTGTAAGAAGATTGTAGGCGTTATTGAAGGATCTACCAATCCTCACGAGGTATGAGATATCAACCTGTGTACATGTAAATATCTCTTACCGACGCTTTTTGCAACAGATGATTCCGCGGCTTGTTGAGTTGTACAAACAGGGCAAATTTCCTGTAGACAAACTGTCTAAGGTCTACCCAGCCGAACAATTGGACCAAGCTTTGGAAGATCTGAAGACTGGAAAGGTGAGGTTGATGTTTTCATTCATTGTTAGGTATACGTAGCTCTATGAGACGGAGAATATTGCCAGAGGTGTTGAAATGACTAATCTTTGGCAAATAGG
This sequence comes from Trichoderma aggressivum f. europaeum, assembly GCF_033847375.1. NCBI lineage: Eukaryota > Fungi > Ascomycota > Sordariomycetes > Hypocreales > Hypocreaceae > Trichoderma > Trichoderma aggressivum. The sequence goes on from NW_026946369.1 coordinate 676,459, forward strand.
TGATTAAGCCAGTTTTGTCGTGGGAAAGCGTGGCTTCATCTGAATAGATATAAAGTGATGATGGGCTCGCCAGTGATCGGAGATGCTGGTTGGTAAGGGACAAAAATACATCGGGTCTGAGGCATCTTCATGACGTTGATAAGCTCACGTTCACAGCACGCGTGTCTGTGTAAAGTAAAAAGAAGAGAAAAGAAACTCTGGAGAGCAAATCATATGCCGTGTCCTCCGTTGAAGATTGAACTTTTGAGAAGAAGTAGAGGTGCAGCCTCAAACACGTGCTTTAATCGATAGCCAAGATAAGAGAGTGCCGAATATGCGAACGTGAGATTGTGCAGATCGCCACATCGCCGTTAGCGCTGAAATGGCCCGATCGTGCAGTGGATGGAGATCCCCCGAGGCGCTGTAATCCAGCGAATGGCGGTAGCTCGCTTCACGATCGGAAGCCACTAGCCGAGCCTCTGTGGCGCCATGACCTCATGCATTTACAGCGGGAACCTACAGCTGTTTGCAGCTCCTTTGGGAGAATTGCTCCCTTAGTTGCCTCTGTGCCGTCTTGATTTTCTCCCTTCTTCACTTGTCCCTGTTTTATTCGCGAACAGTACATATTCTACAACTGAGGCTCCGCGACTGTACAAGCCAGTTTTCTCACTCTCGCCGCCATTAACAGCAAAAAGTTCTATTTGATGCGCCACAATGGGTGAGGCGGACAAGTACCTGCAGGGCGATCCCCAGCAGCAACAGCAACAGCAGCAGCAGCATCCGCAATACCAAAATCAGGGCCAGAATCAATATCAAAATCAGGGATACAACAATAACAACAACAATTGCGGCGCCTATAATCCTGCATACAACAGCAACCAGCAGCCTGTCAACGGCTACCAAGATCATCCCTACGGACCGCCTCCGCCTTACAGCTTCAACCCTCCACAAGCCCACGACGAGAAATACTCGTTCAACGACGCCTTCAGGCTTGAAAAGCCAAAGTACAATGATTGGTGGGCAGGGCTTCTTGTACGTGTTCTTTCACTGAATTGCATTCTCTAAACATGTCGTGTTGACTAACCGGAGTACTTGTGTCGCAGTTCATCCTTGCTTTCGCAGGATTTGTGGCCATCTCGGGTCTCGCGATTCACGGCTATACAAAGGGCTTCGACGGCCACGGCATCTACGATGACATCAACAGCTTCTCATTGAATAGCAATACTATTATACTCTTCGGCTTTTGTCTGGTCATCGCCTTTGTCTTCTCGTACGGCTACGTCTGGCTGGCGCGCCTCTTCCCTAAAGCATTCATCTGGGTCACTGGCATCCTCAACCTTGCATGGGCACTCGGTACGGCTATATACTATTTGATTGTGGGATACTGGTCTGCGGGTATAGTGTTCCTCATCTTTGCAGTCTTCCTCATATTCGCTTTTTGGACCTGGATTGGCAGGATCCCCTTTTCGGCACTGATGCTCAAGACGAGTATTGACGTCAGCAAGAAATACGGCCATGTCTACCTTGTCAGTCTCATCGGAGGTCTCTTCGCAACAGCAATGGCTGCTTGGTTTTCGGTTACGCTCGTCGCAATTTACGTCTCTTACGAGCCCTCGCCCGACAACCCACGATGCTCCGTCTCGGGAAACAACTGTAGTCATGGAAAGGTGATCGGCCTGGTCGTCTATGTGACGTTCGCCATGTTTTGGATCTCTGAGTGGTTAAAGAACACCATTCACACCATTATCGCTGGCGTCTATGGATCTTGGTATTTCTCTCCTCACAACTTCCCCAAGAAGGCAACACGCGGCGCCGCCAAAAGAGCGCTCACCTACAGCTTTGGCTCCATCTGCTTTGGCAGCCTCATTGTGGCCTTTATCCAGTTTCTGAAGCAATTGTGCAGCGTTGCTCGGTCTCAGGGAGCCAGCGAGGGTGGTCTTGGTGGCTGGGCTGCGTATGCTATTTTCTGCATCCTCGGCTGCATATTAGCCATCATCGAATGGGCTGTGCAATTCGTCAACCGGTACGCATTTTGCCACATTGCCCTCTATGGTAAAGCCTACATCGCGTCGGCCAAAGATACCTGGAGAATGATTAAGGATCGTGGTATTGATGCTCTGGTCAATGTAAGTCACACAATCGCATTTCACCAAATCAGCCATCGCTAACAGAGAATAGGATTGTCTTGTCGGCCCAGTTCTCTCTTTCGGCGCCATCTTCATCGGCTATGCATGCGCCCTCTTTGCCTATTTGTACCTCCTCGAGACTGACCCCCCATACAATAGCAATGGAGGCTTCACTGCCGTTGTTATGGCCTACGCGTTTTTGATTGGCTTCCAGATCGGGCACATCTTCACGACGCCTCTCGGCAGTGGTATCGACACCATATTTGTTGCTGCGGGTTGGGATCCCCAAGTCATGATAAGAGACCACCCCGAGCTATATCAAGAGATGGTCAGGGTCTATCCCAGAGTTCAGCAGGCTATTCATTGATTCGAGGCTCTGGACTCGTGATGGACCATTACTTTTCTCAATATACATAGTTTTAATGATGCCAATTGGATGGCATAACTTGACTTCGCTCGGCTAGTGTCGATAGGACATCACTATCATACACTCATAGTGAAACAAGTCTGAATTCCAGAATAAGAAAACTCAATATCTCATTTAAAGGGGCATTAAACTCCATGACTATGCACCGCTATACAAATCTAATATGGTCATTAAAATATGTACTCTCTAAGCGAAATAGATGTAATACGAAAGAAGTCCCTGTCTTGTCTTTCTACTCGTAGCAACTGATACTTTCCATCATCATCCCCAACGTCATTCACCCATCAATTAGTTGACGCTACCGCCATTAGCCAACATACCACAAGGGCCGTTGCTAACGCTCGCTGTAGAGGCTCCCTGTGCTGTTTCATACGAATCGATGCCACTGAACTGGTTTGCGTGGCAGACATTGTCCGTTCCGACGAGGAGGAAGCATGAGCCGGTGGTGAAGGAAATAGAGCCTCGGCAGGGCGTGGCGCTGTTGAAGCAGGCCAGGCAGCAGCTGTATGGGGTCGTGGCGCCACTGACGGGGAGGAAATCGCCTGGTGCGGAGGTGCTGACGCTGGAGATGCCCTCGCCGCCGTTGGCGGTGCTGATGATGTTGGCGGGGCCGCAGACTGCTTGGAGAGTCTGCTGGGGAGCAACGGTTGATTCAGTGGCTGGTGAGGATGTTAGTTTTGGTTGATCTCGTGTTATGTGTAAGAGGGTGATGAGAATCAGCTTACTAGTAGAAGTGGTGGTGGTGGTGGTAGTTGAGTCAACCGACGAGGTGATGGTGGTGGTTGCAGTGGCGGTAACCGTGCTGGTAACCTCACACGGCCACTCAGTGTGAGTGAAAGTCTTCAGGACGGTGCTCGTGGCGGTCTTGGTGATGGGACGGGCAGTCCTGGTGCAAGCCTTGGCAGTGACTGTGACACGCTTGATGACGATGGGCTCGATGATCTTGGTGCAGGTGACGGACTGAGGGTGCAGGGGAGGGTAGAATGATGGGCCACCTCGGCCGCCCTTGCACTGGAGAGTGTTGCCGCGCTCGAGGAGGTTGTTGGCGGAACGGCCCTTGATCTTGGGGACGAAGCCGGGCTCCTGGGAGATGGGGGTGAAGTCTGCGGGAGCAGGGATGGTGGTGGTAGGAGTGGTGGTGACGGTGGTCGTGTCGGTCTCGGTATCGGTCTCGGTCACGGTGTTTGTCGTAGTGAAGTAAGCGGTGTCTTTTTATCAGTCAATTAGTATTTCCAGACCCTTACAAACAATGAGCTGCTGATTCTCACTGGTGTTCGTGATAGTGGCGATATCTGTAACGGCGGGCTCCGTGGTCACTGTCCTGACAAAGGAAGTAACAGTCTTCGTCTTGGTCTTGGTTGGCGTCACGGTTGGGTGAGGAGTGGTCGTGAACTTCTCGGTCCAAGTCACGGTCCTCGTCTTGTAGTTCCAGTGCGTCGGGACATGGCGGTTGACTTGGCGTCCCAGCTCGGTGGTACAAGCGACAAACTCCTCGACGACGGGTATGGGATGGCGGTTGGGCTGGTGGCCGAATGCAAAAGCATTGGAGCTCAAGGCCAGGAGGGAAACGACGGAGTTTATCTTTACCATCTTGGCAGATATCTGTATGGAGGGCTGCTACGTTGAGACGGGTTGCAGAGGAGATCACGAACGAAAGGGTCAGATAGTCTACACGCAAAACTATTTATTTAGTTGCTCCACGAGTTTTATTAGATCCATAGGAGTCGCCATTGTTGTGTTTTTGCCTCCCTCCTCTCTCTCTCTCTCTCTCTCTCTCTTCATCAACCCCATTAGATAGCTTCACGATGCTAACCGCCGCTCCATGGTTCACCCCTGGCTGCTGAATCTAGGTTGCCTGATTAATGCAGGTCCAGCTCAGCCTCACCCAGAATTGGGAAACGGACCGCCAAACTATTGCGGTGCTTGCGCCAATAGCCGAGTTTTTGGAGCAGCTGAAAGAGCTTGTTAGCGTCTTCTTCAGGTGAAGCTATTGACTCTAGACTCTGTTCGTCTGTGCGGTGTAGAATGTGGGTAGCGCCACAGGGGGCAATCTTTTCTTGACAACTTGTGCCAATCATTGGGAATCTCGGGAGCTTTTCTTTTAAAGCCGGACCGGTACTTTATAGTGCCGGGTATAACGTCGATATAATATAACTCTTGGCTGACCTTGGCGATTTACCTCCCCGGATACAAATCGCATCGACAGGGCCTAGAGATGGAATCACTAGGTATTCAAGAACAATCACAGAATTCAGTTGACGGGTAAAACGTCAGGCAGATATGGACAGCTAAGACTTGAATCGTTAAACCTTTAGTAAAGGCCATCTGCGGCCCATGTACATATGCAGCTACTTTGAGAAATCTATGGCTTTGTTTACACCCAACAAGCATTTTCCTTAATGCCCAACTGGTGTTGTTAGTTTTGTATTCTTTACAGCCTAGATTGCACTATGGTTCCTATGACTATCTAGGTAGATCATGATAGGTAGAGGTTGAACCAGCAAGGCACTAAGGAGCTTAGAACGCCACAACCATTGGAAATAGATCGTGGCGAACACCAAGACTAGTGGTGCTAGTAGCAACTCCTCGCATACACAGCCCTGCATCTTTGTGGATATCTTGCACACGTATCGAACAGTATAAACCACTCGATGTACGCATGTTTTAGGTGGAGCAACTTTGGGTTCATCTCCGCGGACGATAAACTCCGTCTTCAGGTTCATCAGGTGTTTGTAGAGCTATAATAGCGTTGTCTTAATAACAGCTCAGCCCATTTGGGAAATTGGGGTTACTTGCTGGTGCCTCTGAGTTCGTTGCTCGCTTCTTCGCAATACCACGGCTACTAACCATAAGCAGCTGAACTTTCTGTCTCGCTATACGACTACAAACAGATTAAGATACTTAACCATGATCCCACCTGTTTCATCGACCCCGTCCTGGCAACAGAGTTACCCTGGAGAACCCTCATTGCGATCTCTTTGCTCCACTTCCCCGTCGTGACAACCTACCCTAAATGCAAACAAAATAAGAATCAGACGTATGCATGAAGGAGTAGAGACGGTTTGCGATCGTCAATCAATATAGAGCCTATCTCGCATTATCCCTGTTGGTAAGCAGTAGAAGTGAGAGACGCATTGAGTTCCCGCATGGTGTTTTGAAACTGCCCATGCATAGTTTACATGATAAACGATATCTGGCTCTTGTCTCAGTTACATTTGAACAGCCACAAAGCCCAAATCAGGCTTTGCTTAGTTGCCTCACGAATGTTTAATTCAGCTATTTAAAATTATCGTATCCATTCGTCCAGAAGTGCGCATTTAATTCGTAGTCTCAACTGTTCCAAGTCAAGTGAGGCTCTGCATGCAGCATTACAGAACCACCCATACACCGATTACTGTTACATTTGTTTAGAACTAGGAGTCTATGTCAGCCACGCCATCTTTCGGCAGGACGGTCGGCATGTAAACGTCTAATCCTTTACTCCATATGGAGTGGTCACTGTGTAATGTGAGAGCGGGGTAGGATCACAGTGATCACACTGAACGTTGATGAACAGACGAGGATCCAGAGCAGCTTCATACAACATTCTATAGTTCTTAAGCGTTAAATAATATTGGGCCAACCCAGCAAACTATGGGAGCCACAGTGCGCTCTTTTGCAACTTTAATCATATGTAAATTCTGTTGGACATCAGGAGTCATCGTTTATTGTCAAGTTTCTTATTTCCTCTCCCATTCAGAGATGGTGTAACAGGCAACCCTTTCGGCATATCGGCATTTCTGCCTGCCCCCGCAGAGTACTTGGGTTAAAACTTGAATCTTACAGGAGTGCTAAACCTATTATAACTATAGGTAGTTGCGACAAATTAATTCACACAGCCCGACTGGTTTTCGAAACTACCCGGAAAAGTCTTATTTCAATAGAAACCAACAGAAACAGGAGGTTCATAAACTCTTTGGGAGTATTGACATAGGAAACTGTCAGTTCGCAATTTCAGTGCTTCCGAAAACACTTTATTAAAAACCATGCCTTGTGTCATAGAGCGCAAGGATGTTACTGTAGTGTTTCCATGCCAATTAATGTCAGCGATCGACCTAGCGCATTGTTGTTGCTGATCAGAACTTGTGTAGCGGAACTTGCATAGAATTGACCCGAATGCTATTAATAGGCAAGGAAAATACCAATAGGGCGCACCCATCAGCTGACCAAAGGATGTCGGAACTTAACACCAAGCTTCTTCCTCGTTCATGTTTAACAACGTTTTAAGCTTCGAATACACATATAGTAATGCTAGGACGAGAAGCGAACCACATCGTCAAGTGCTGTTTGGCAAATATTTCCCAAAATGGCGTCGCACGATTTCGACCGGATTTCCCATCAGCAGTCTAGTTCCGCTTCGCTCATCCGAGAACACGCAAAGCAAGCGGAGGCCCATTTGTCACGACACTCAGAACCAGAATCAGAGTGGGAAAAAGGGCGGGCGGCGCCTAAGAAGAAATCGATCAAAACACACAGTTTGTCCGTGTTCAGCAGATGGTGGCCTGAGCTACTATCCTGCCTATTTGCTATTGCCGTGTTCCTTGGGCTCATCTTGGGGCTGCGTCCATATCAAGGAAAAGTACTGTCGTCTTGGCCCCTTGTAATCACTATCAATACTTTTGTGGCAATATGCACGCTCCTAATCAAGATCTCTTTGGCATTGATAGTGTCTAATGGTACGACTGCATAAAATATCCAATGCCAACACTGATGACAACGCTGATGTGCTGACACTCTCATAGGCATTGGCCAGTTGAAGTGGGTTTGGTACAGAAAAGCTCGCCCTCTTTGGGATTTACAGCAATATGATAGTGCCTCGCGAGGAGTGGTTGGATCACTAGGCCTCTTGTGGACGCATCGAAATGGAAGGTATGAGGGTTTAATTGTCTCGTCTATGACGCTCGCTGATTCATGGCTTTGCAGAAGAATGATACCAGTCCTAGGAGCAATTCTCACGATTATTCTTACTCTGGTCGATCCTTTCGGGTAAGGAAAAAAGTTCTTCACATTCGTATAGCTTGCGCTAACCAAGTATAAGACAAGCATTGGTCCAACTCGAGGACTGTACCGTAGTTGACCCTTCTGTCAGAAGCACAATTGCGACAACGCATCACGCCAATCTATTGGATCCCGATCCTTCGAACGTGCATACTCTCAACGGCGGTGCTATGGGCCCAATGATGATAGGAATGCTCAATGAGAGTCTGATCCCACCTGTAGCATTCGATTGCCCAACAGGAAACTGTACCTATCCAAAGCCATACCACTCTTCGGGCTACTGCTCAAAGTGTAAAGACGTCTCTGACCAAGTGGTGAAAACCAACGAATCTACTTGGTATTGGAAGGCCGCAAACATTACTCTCTCAGTCAATACGGGTTCACAGTACGTCAGCGGTAACTCGGGCGTCCTGAAAATGGCGGCCGAGAATATATTTTCAGTTTCTCCGGTTGCTTCAGTACAAATCATGGCGTCACAGCTCACACAATGCAAAGACAACTCCACTACTCCATGGCGTTGCAGGACCTACGGTGCTGCGGTGTGCGAAATTAACCCTTGCGTTATCAGCTACACTGGTCAAGTAGAGATAGGCTCCCTCAAAGAGGAGATTATGGACACCTCCGAAGTCTGGTCCTCTGGTGATGAGAACGACAATAAGTATATGGGCTCTGTCGACGTGTCATGCGTCAATACGACTGAACGAAACGCTTTACAAGATGCCGGGTTTCATATCGGCTCTGATACTAAATGGCTGGCTTACAACGTGTCTTACTACCGACAAAATAATTCCTACATAGTTGTGAACGATTCAATCGTACGCCCGGAATGTCTTTATATGATTGACGAGCAACAGTTAGGCGCCATGAGCGCACTGTTTTACAACGATGCCTTCATAAACACAGACGTGTCTACGATGGTTACACCAGCCGGATATTTTCTCTACGGAGAAATACAATGGCAGGCCATATGGAATCGAGGGGTACTGGAATTTGCCGACGTTCAGCGAGCGTTTGACGGATTGACCAGGGGTTTGACAACCTTTGCAAGAAGCAATCCCATCGACTCAAGCGAAGGTGGAATAGGAGATAGCTTCTGGAACGGAACATCGTACCGAAACACGACTTGCGTACGGATCCAATGGCAGTGGATCTCATATCTAGCAACAGCATCATTTGGAGTCATTGTGTTTTTCATCGGGACGATAATCATGACCCGGGCGACACTGGAAGTTAACGGCCAGGACTACAAAACATCCATCTTACCTTTGATGTTTCATGGGATTGCTTTTAGGGATCCTGAAGCATCTTATAAAGACCTTGGATTCACGAGCGACATGGCGGCAGAAGCCGATAAATTGTACGTCCAATTTGAGGCGGCTGAAAGGGGATGGCAGTTTGTAGAGAAAAAGGTTGCCTAGTGACATTATGTCTCTAAAAGTTAGTTAACAAGTTCTCATTATTACTGTGCATATATGCTCATCCAAGGTGACCTATGAGCAGAAATTAGCAAACATTTGTGAGTGAAGTTCCTCTGGAACTGAGTGTCATAGACAAGAAAGACAGCAAAAGCAGCACATGGCAGCTTCGAAATGAAGGCACTTGTGGAGAGTATTTAAGCGATCAAATAAAGTCGTACATGCATTCAGTGCAGATACGGTCAAATGTTAAATGCTCTATTTCAAACTCGTGATTTGCTCTCTTGTGTCAACTCTAGCACTGTCATAGCTAGACACATTATACATGTACTCAAAAGCCGCTTCTTTGCCAGAAAACACCTTGCGAACCCAACTCCAATGAATGGCTGATAAAGGCGGAGGCGAAGCGATCCTTCCAATGAGTCCGATGAGTGATGATGAAACCTTGGCGCTGGCCCATCACGTTGAAGGCAGCCTGAAGGCTATGTAGAGACCAGACAAACGCGTAACCAGCATGGTCAAACTCAATACCATCAAGAGTCATCAGAAGTTGCGATCCTCTGATGTTTGTGGAATGTTTGGCGCGCATGCAAGATCACTTCGTTGAACCTTTGATGCTGCAGCTACGGATGGGCGTGCCACACGTTCCATGAACTATTCTCACGAAAGTCGCATTAAACTGCGCTCAATCTCTCTCGTCGAGTACATCTAAAAATAGCACCAACTAACCATTTGCAAGCAATGACACCTGAGCAGAAAGCAATCACCAATGCCAAATCGCTTTTCGCGCAGCTAAACAATGGAGACCAGTTGTTCCAAAGCTGCGTTAGCCAGACGACAAGCGTCTCGCAGCTCATACAACACGTTGATGAAGAACAGCGCAAACACAAAAATAAGGCTTTGCCAAAACCGCTAGAGTAATTCCAGCGAAGTCCAGAAAACAGGGATTACAGCCGAGCTGCTATACTTTTCTTACTTAGACAGATGTTTAAATGCACAGGAAAAATATAGCGAAGCAGAGTCAGTAATGCGCCAGGTAATACTTGCTGAATGCAATAAGTCGAGCTCGGGAAGGTCCAGCGTGGATGACGGATCCGAAGTTCTGAGAATGGTTGACGAATATGAGGATGGTGTAGGTAGTGGAGAAGATTCTGAGTTTGCAGAAGATGACAAAGAAGATGACATAACAGAAGAAGAGGATTTGGACGCAGATGCTGAAAATGAAGCAGATACTGAAAATGAAGCAGATACTGAAAATGAAGCAGGAGTCGACGGGGAGGAGAAGTTCGAGTTTTGCCAAACGTGGGGGCTTTGTCATGTGCACGAGATATTCGCGGAATATCTGGTCACTGGCCAACATCTTGAAGATGAAGGAATGCAGACCGAAGCAGAGCCAGTGTATTCCCCTTTGGCATTGCTAGAATGGTATGTTATTTGAGAATGAACTGAAAGACAAGGACATCAGCAATAGTGCGATTGAGTCGTGGGATTGAAGTGGATTATGAGCCAGTGTAATAGAGAATTCCACTTTCACCTAGAAAATGTCGAGCTTGAATGAAACAACATCGAAATGGCAGTTACCCGAATATGTTGACCTAGAGCAAGATATGGCAAGGCATTATTGAGCGAATACTACCTGATATGAGATAAGAACCTTTATTGCCTTTGCACGTTAATTAACATCCCATCGATTCAATACTGCTCATTCTCTCAGCATACGCCTAAGCTATTGACTATTTTTACACTACCCAATCTTTTTAGTTGTCTTCAAGTGTTGTTAGTTCCATTAAAGTCTCACGGGAAAAAATACCGGTCTTAATTTTATAGAGAGAAGCACCTAATCTGAATATCGATATTTTATTGAGCTAAAAGCAGTCAAGGTTTCAATGTTGAAGCCCAGGGTATCGTATATAAGTTAACACGCGAAATCCATGTCGTGTTGCAATGAGCCTCGCCATATCAAATTCGGGTAGCCCTGCTGTCGACGAAAGTAAACTGGCCAGTCAAGCCAAGATCATCTCACCACGGCCAGTGGTGCTATGTTGTGAGATGAATATTCTCCTCTCAGCATCCATCAGATGTCAATCTCACATCGCCACGCGAAACTCCACGTCACCTGTCTCTCCGTATAACTGAGTGCGATCCTTCAGCCACTGAAAGAGACAAGAACCACATGCACTCCTCACACCAAAAGTGTTGAGCTCAATCAACATACACTGTCCCGGAACCTCGTCGTACAGAACATCGAAAGTAAAACCCTGATCCTTGATAAAATTCTCCAGCGATTTATCCTCGTGAGCTTTCATGAATGCAATGATTTCCGCATGGACCTTTTGGATGCCCCTAAAAATCCTTTGGGCCGCCCTTGTCATCACATCTTTGTCTTCATTAGCGAAGATCCATTGCTTATGCCACTCGTATTGGCTGACAGCGGAAATGTCCAGCGAGTGGGGAACGCAAAAGACGCGGTATTCTCTTGCAGACTTCATTCCATCGTTGAACGGGAGGAAATAGACCAAGCCCACTTCGGCATCGCTGTTAAGGATGTTTGTAAGAGCGCTCCAAGTCCTCAGCGACGTGGTGATGCGAAGTACAATGTCCTCAACCGAATGGATCGCCCGCTCCCCAGGGTTTAGCTGGACACCATCCTTGGGAGAGCAGGCTCCAAAACGCATCCAAAGCCCCTCGGGTGGAAACTTAAGGCCCTGAAAAGCAGGATAGACATCGTCTTCGAGGTCCTCAGCGTAGGATCGATTGAGCACGCGCGTATGAATAGATGCGGCAGCAGCCTCGACTAGGATCTTCATTCGCGCGCGGGAGAGCGAGACGACTTGAAGGTCGGCAATCGAAATTCCCCGAGATTTCATTACCAACGGCAGCCAGATTTCATAGCTGTACGGTTTATTAGACGGAATCGGAAGATCTGGTGCATCTGCAGCGGTATGGAAGTTGGTGTTGAAATTGACCGGGACACCCTTGTCCAGATCCTGCAGGACCTGCTGATAATCGACTACTTTGAGCTGCATTGCGTTCTTCTGCGTCGATGCCTGACTGGCTAGACGAATATATCGATTAAAGAGGAATGATGATGTTGATGGTTATCGCGTTGTTCAGCATTCGGATGAGCAGCACAAGTTTTATAAACATTAAGCGCGTGATAACAGTTTCCCCGTAGAACTGCCCAGGTAGGTCCAAGCCCCCAGGGCTGTTATTTAGCAGGAGATGCCGAGTGACTCAGGCGACAAGGTGCGTTCATATTAACTTCAGTAGCGCATGTGTCACTCCGAAGAGTTTCTTTTTGCTGGATGTGATTTGCGCACTGAAAAGGCAATTTCGAATAGAGTTTCTTTTATTACCAGATTCGGCTGTGGTGGTCTGAAGCTCTAGTAGCATGATATATGACTCATCTTAGGGCAAAAGATGACAACCGCCAAGGCCACCGTGATTCAAGGCAGTTTAACGAGTCAGCAGGGCGAGGCTTGGCGATACGAAATCTCACCTACAAGGCCTTTCATGCGACGATGAAGATCAAATGCTTAAAATGGGTCAACGGGAGAGAACGGAGGCGCATCACCACTCTTTGCTTGGCGCTACCAAGAGTGCCTTACCTGAATTCCTACTGGACAATGATAAGAAGATTCTTTTCCTTTTCCTTTTTGTTCGCTCGCACGAGATTACGCATCTTGAGATTCGTCTAAGAAATGTTCCATTTTACTGTCATTTATCAAAATCTTCATTTCGTGGAACATCCAGCCACCAAACCGCCATGCTGAACAGCAGTGAGTGTGTAAAATCTCGCGATTCAGTCTACATGGAAAAAAACTCATCTCGTCACTGCACATCCAACTCAATCATGAAAGATTAATAAATTACCCGTTATCTCGGGTGGCATGAAAACTCATGCATGCGAATGAATCCGTGTGGCTGACGGTGCAGCATTAACGATATCTGTATAGGCAAGATATTCTACACTTTACTTTGAACAACTCACAATATGATTGCTACTCAGGCCTCTCGATGCCTCCAATCATAATGCTAATCAATAGTATATGATAATTCAAACAACCTGATGCTAAGCAACTGATATGAATGATATATAAAGGACACGCGGGCGACGTACTATCCTCACATCACAGTACATGATAAGTCTATATAATAAGTCACAACTTCCGTAATCAGTATGGGGCTTCGTGATTCCGATTATTTGAATATTGAGACAGTCAAACACAGAAGAGGCAAGCGAGAGTTATATATCGCAATGTAAACATTTGAACCACTCGCAGATGGCTCGATTTTATTAATGCTACAGCAATGGAAGTGTACTCCTACACTCTGCTGTTATCGCCCCATACATGTAAGTGGCTTTCTTGATGGACATTGAGAATAAAATAAACAACAATTATTAAATAGAAACAGTCAAAATTTGCCAACGTCTCCAAGAGATGGATCAGCTTTCGAATGACTCGCGGCATCTAGTTTTCATGCTGATTTAAAGACGCACTCCTCAATTTCTATCTACTGAACGCGATTCCATTACCCTACGGCTTACAATGTCGATAAGCAAAGCAGAGATACTAACCAAATCTATCAACTTCGTAAAATACTAGTCGAGCAGCCAAGAGGTTCAGCTGAATGATCCATCAACTCGGAACAGCCGACTGAAGGATGTACGGGTATAGAACGAAGTAAGCCTCGAATGGTGTCTCCATTGACTAAGAAAGCCAAGTGACGATGTAGTCGGGCCGGCATGGATAGGGGCTGATGCGCTGAACTTGAGAAGACGAAAACTTGCCTGCTTCGACGTTAGGATTCTAGACTTCGGCGGCCATCTGCCGCGGATTTTTCTGGGGCTCTCTCCACCCCATGTCTGGCAATCAGGCATTTTGCAATGGAGTAAGCGTGCATTGACAACTTTGGGGATGCTTCTGGCCCCGCCGTTTACCAGCAGAGGCATTTGCTTCGCTCCGCATCGGATGATCTCGAAGCATTACCGCCGATCACATTAAGAGCATATAATCCCATGTACACACTCGCATTTCGCCTGCAGAATGGGTTGCAACTGCTTCTACACTGCGTTCCTAGTGTCCCAAACCCGGCAATCTCGGTATGGCTGTGGGCTACGGTTCAGTCAGCGCGTGCCCCAGGTGCGGAACTTTTGCCGCGGCCTCACCGACGAGAAACACGGATAGCGAGCCACTTATGATCAGACTTTGACAACGGCCAGCTACAATAGCATGTCACTGTTCACCGAAACTAGGCCTTTCCATGCATTAGCTACTCCTTCTTATTACAAGTTCGCTCTCCTGCATTGCCTGATTCTCCTGGTGCCTTGTGGCGTAGCAGCGGTAGTGCTACGGCATTATCGGCCCTTTTCCCGGCTCGTTGCCGTGTCTGGGGATTCTTGTGGGGTAATTCCCAGCGGCCTGTCAATCCTGGGCCGACTGGTGAAGATTGAATGAGGCCGTGGAGACGGTACGTAATTAGCGTCAGGGCTTTGTTCGTTCGATTCGGGACAAATGATGCTCAAGATGGAGGAGATCAGGTTTATGATGACGGCTAAACGGAGTGACGACATGGTTGGGTCCAGGAGCCAAGTCGGGCTAACAGAAGACGATGATGGAAAAGTCGAATTGGGGAAGATGATCCTAACCAGGGGCCGCTGGTTGATCAGGTTTCTCCGTATTACAACCCCAGCCTTGCCCCGATCATGTCTTCCCCCTCTCCACACCCCATTGCCAACAAACCGGCCAGAAGCGGTGATCTGCGCGGAGAATTACCAACGTTGGAGCTGGGAGCAAGTTAGACTTAAATACCGGGCAGGATGCCGCATATCCAGTGCTTCGATGAAACCTCAGCTCGTGTCTGCATGCAATTGCGACACTCTGTAGTGGACATCTTGGACGCGACGTGTATCACTGGCATTGCGTTTGATCGTGAAGGCAGTTGACAGGCTGCAAAATGCGGTCAACAGTGTGTACCCCTGCCTGTTCTTACACATATCCTGTGCACCCTCATCCAAACAGAAGAATGCTAATTGTCTTTTCTTTTTAGTTTCTTTCGGGGACGGCGCTGTTGCCACTGCTTCAGCTTGTCCACCCTGCCCATGGCGCGACATCAAATGACCGCGTCTCGGAATGCCTAGGCAGAAACGGCGGTTCGAGCACAGGAGTGCACTTTAGCAAGAACGTCTACAAGACCGACTTTGCTGGAGTGACTTGGGACGAGGACAACTGGCTCCTCAGCACCACGGAATTGAAGCAGGGAGCGTTTGAGTCTCGAGGCTCCATTGCCAACGGCTATCTTGGCATCAACGTTGCCAGTGTCGGACCTTTCTTTGAGCTTGACACTGAAGAGAATGGAGATGTCATCAGTGGTTGGCCCTTGTTTTCCAGGCGACAGTCGTTTGCAACCATCGCCGGTTTCTGGGACTCCCAGCCCGTTATGAACGGAACCAATTTCCCTTGGATCTCACAGTACGGCTCCGACACTGCCATCAGCGGTATTCCACACTGGAGTGGCCTCATCTTGGATCTTGGTGGCAACACCTACCTTGATGCGACGGTTGATAACCGCACCATCTCCAACTTTAGATCAACCTATGACTACAAGGCAGGAGTCCTGAGCTGGTCATACAAGTGGACTCCCAAGGGTAACAAGGGGAGCTTTGACATTTCATATCGCATCTTCGCCAACAAGCTGTACGTGAACCAGGCTGTGGTTGACTTGCAAGTCACCGCATCCAAGAATGTGGAGGCATCAATTGTCAATGTTCTCGACGGCTTCGCAGCAGTACGCACCGATTTTGTCGAATCAGGCCAAGACGGAAACGCCATCTTCTCAGCCGTGCGACCAAATGGCGTCGCCAATGTCACCGCCTACGTGTACGCCGACATCACCGGCTCTGGGGGTGTAGACTTGTCGAACCGCAAGATTGTCCACAGCAAGCCATACGTGCACGCCAACGCATCTTCAATCGCACAGGCTGTTCCCGTCAAGTTTTCAGCGGGACGTGCCGTGCGAGTGACCAAGTTTGTTGGAGGTGCTTCCTCTGATGCCTTCAAGAATCCCAAGCAGATCGCCAAGTCAGCATCAGCAGCCGCCTTGAAAAACGGATACTCCAAGTCTCTGAACTCCCATGTCACAGAATGGGCAGCCGTCATGCCTGAGAGCTCCGTCGACAGCTTCGCCGATCCCAAGACTGGCAAGCTTCCCAACGACAACTACATCATTGATTCGGCCATTATCGCGGTCACCAACACTTACTACCTGCTTCAAAACACAGTGGGCAAGAATGGTAGCAAGGCAGTCGATGGAGCCCCAGTCAACGTTGACAGCATTTCTGTCGGCGGATTGACTTCCGACTCTTATGCTGGACAAGTCTTCTGGGATGCTGACCTCTGGATGCAGCCTGGTTTGCTTGCGGCGCACCCGGAAGCTGCTGAGAGAATCGTAAACTACCGCCTCGCTAGATATGGCCAAGCCAAGGAAAACGTCAAGACTTCCTATGCAGGCTCCCAGAACGAGACTTTCTTCTCTGCATCAGCCGCCGTGTTCCCGTGGACCAGTGGCCGCTATGGCAACTGCACTGCTACCGGCCCTTGCTGGGATTACGAGTACCATCTGAATGGAGACATCGGATTGGCTCTTGTCAACCAGTGGGTTGTGAATGGCGATACAAAGGACTTCGAGAAGAACCTCTTCCCCGTCTATGATTCAATTGCTCAGTTCTATGGCAACCTGCTCAAGCCCAACGGAACGGCGTGGACATTGACCAACATGACTGATCCTGTAACTCTCCCTGTCCTTTTCTAACATTCTTCTTTGACTAACATGTAGTAGGATGAATACGCGAACCACGTCGACGCCGGTGGATACACCATGCCTCTTATTGCAGAGACTCTCCAGAACGCAAACACGTTCCGCAAGCAGTTTGGCATTGAGCAGAACAAGACCTGGAATAACATGGCATCAAATGCTTTGGTTCTTCGGGAAAACGGAGTGACTCTGGAGTTTACCACTATGAACGGCAGTGCGGTGGTTAAGCAAGCTGATGTGATTATGGTCACATTCCCTCTGTCTTACACCACCAACTACACTACTGAGAATGCCCTCAATGATCTCGACTATGTGAGCTCTTGTGATTAAATAATACCATCAATGAGTGAGCGCAATGCTAACATTTATACAGTACGCCAACAAGCAATCTGCGGATGGACCTGCCATGACCTACGCTTTCTTCTCCATTGTGGCCAACGAAATCTCACCCTCTGGATGCTCGGCTTACACCTATGCTCAATATGCGTTCAAGCCATACGCCCGCGCACCCTTCTACCAGCTCTCAGAGCAAATCATTGATGATTCCAGCATCAACGGTGGCACTCACCCAGCTTACCCATTCCTCACTGGCCACGGTGGCGCCAACCAGGTTGTTCTCTTTGGCTATCTGGGTCTCCGTCTGGTGCCCGACGACTTCATCCACATTGAGCCAAACTTGCCTCCTCAGATTCCTTATCTGAGATGCAGAACCTTTTACTGGCGTGGCTGGCCCATCTCAGCATGGTCCAACTATACTCACACAACCATCAGCCGTGCTAGTGGTGTTGCCGCGCTTGATGGAGCTGACCAACGCTTTGCTGGCAAGACCATCACCATTCACTCTGGGCCTGAGGAAAGCCCAAAGACCTATCATCTGCCTGTCAAGGGCTCAGTCGTTGTTCCTAACAAGCAGATTGGCTCTCAACAGACGTACGCTGGCAACTTGGTGCAATGCCATGCCGCAAGCTCACCCAACGACTATGTTCCTGGTCAATTCCCCATCGCGGCCGTGGATGGTGCTACCTCTACCAAGTGGCAGCCTGCCTCTGCTGACAAGCTGAGTTCTATTACCGTCTCTCTTGATCAAGAAGATGTGGGATCCTTGGTCTCGGGCTTCCATTTCGACTGGGCACAGGCACCTCCCGTCAACGCCACTGTCATTTTCCACAACGAGGCCATCAGCGACCCTGCTACGGTGTTGAAGTCACAGAAGCACAGCTCGAATTACAAGGTTGTCTCTTCTTTGACCAACATCAAGCAGTCCAACCCATACGACATCAAGACCACTGACTTGAATGTCATTGCCATTCCCATCGGCAACACAACCAACGTCACTCTGTCACATCCCGTTGCTGCTTCTCGTTTTGCGTCGCTGGTCATCGTTGGCAACCAAGGGCTCGAGCATGCGGAAGTCGTAGGAAAGAACGGCACTGGAGCCACCGTTGCAGAATGGGCCATTATTGGACACAGCAAAGGACACAACGGTGCGCCTGGCCATCATGGCAAGAGAAAGCTGAACCTGCGTGCTGCTGCCGCAATGTCTGACCCAGACAGCTTCGCGCGCCGCCGTCAATAGGCGTATGACATGATGTAATTAGGATTGTATAATGATGAAGACTTTGTATGAATAGATTATTCCTTATAGAGTAATCAATAATTTTGAATAAATTTTAATACCCCAAAATGTACATGAAGCCGGTGCTGTAGTGACCGAGACAAGACTGCGCCAACAGCCTAATGTCGGAATTTATAGGACAGAATGAAAAAGTCGCCGTAAAACAATCGATCTAATACTTGGACTTGGTAGAATTGTAGTTCACATAATGGCTATTCGTCTTGTTTCTAATAAGAATAAGCGTTTGTAGTTAAAATCTGACAGGACAGTCGCGTTCTTACAGCTCAGCTGGCCTTGCCACATGGACAGAAGAAATGATTGCAAGTGTGAAACTCAGAGCCTGCATTATTTTGGATGGCGCTTCGGAAGTCTATGCGTGAGAATGCGAGCATATACATTGTTCAAAGGTTGAGAGTTGCCACCAACCCAGTTCCAATATTTATATATTTCATCTTGTTAAAGGCAATCTTCCATCTCTGGTCGTCGTCAATGCTATTCTGTGTCGAAATTCTACTCGGGACCGAGTTATCTGGAGATTTCCGAGTTTGTCTACGCTGAAACGAAGGATATGGGCCCAGTGTAACCCTCCGCATGAGATCCCATATCAGCGTGGGGGCCAAGGCCTAGATATACTGGATAATAACAGGCTTTTCCCCTGCACTGCGCATGTTCTGGGAGCCGGAGGAATAATAACACATTACTTATACTAGACAAGCGAGCGATCCCACCACAGGATGATGATATGTCTATTTAATGCGGCAACAAGCGAGAAACTGTACTACCACTTACAAGGTACAGAAAAGAATGCCATCCACTAAGTAGTTCAATTACTCGAAGAGAAAAGAGCTAAATTCTTGGCGATTGTTCTGAACTTGTCCTTCCTGCAGAGCTTGAACCTGAGATGTACGCATTACTAAGACTCGACGTTACAGGGACGTGAGCCTAAAAGAAGCGGTCGATGCCATTTAGCCACCAAGAGAAGACTTGAAATGGAGACTGAGAGAGAAAATCGAGTTTATCCAACGTAGTGGTTCTATTCTTCTTCTCACAGATGAAGAACGATAACCAGTCATTTACCAAGTCGCCGTATTAATCGTCGTAGTGATGTTTACGTGTGTAACAGTTGCTCTTACACCCCGAGTAATATGAGGCGGGGACAGAATAATATCTCGGATAAGGTCTAAAGAATGGTAGTACCAAGAAGTGGAAAACTGACCTCTTATGTTGCAGGCCAAACTCAGCCAACGTGATATCAAACTTGGCCAAGAAGCTAGTCAGCTTCTCAGCGCTTCGTGTAGCTGAGAAATCAATGCATCATCTTGCCACTCGGAGACAGACTTTGTATTTCTTGGTGCGTTGGGTGACTTGCCAATAACCACTTCAATAATAGATAATAGACTTCTAGTTCACCCTCAAGAGATGGAATGCCGGCCACGGATACACTTACACGGATGTAAAGAGCCTATGTAGTCACAACTGGGTCAGCCCGCGTTGGGCTTTGTGGAGAGATGCCTCCGTACAATTGACATTCAGACGACAATGGGAGATCGGCTACATCTCCAATAGACAAAAAGAGATGCATCTGCTAGTGTGTCTAGCTAGATATTCAAGAGAAAAAAAAGAAATAAAGAAGCGCGCACTGGAGATTTGCTCCCGGCAGGGCTTGAACCTGCGACCTTCGCATTACCAACACTGGGCCTGAAGGCTGAAGTATTAGTACGAAGCTCTAACCAACTGAGCTACGGAAGCGCACTAAGCGTTGGATCTCATTCGGCATCTAGCCATTATAGAGTCTTACCCATGCTCTCTCTTCTACATGATACTGGGACAAGACAATTCTCAATAATTCACTCTATCGCATCTATGGATCAGTTTTTGTCTCGAGGGCGGCTGGGACTCATCCTTAAGCTTATACACGCAGAAGAATCCTCCTCTGTAAAAGTCACACACGACGACGGTAACTGGGTCAGCCGGTCTCGCTATTTCTTTAATGAAGCACCGCGTCTGCGTTGAAACCCCGACACAACGATTGAGTCAAGAATTAGCCGACGGATTGGTTGCCATGAGCTTGAGGCTGGCTGATGCCTTCAATCGCCGCAGCGCAGCAGCATATGCGATGGGCTTCTCTCGAATTAGACTCGAAGATGCTACGCTGACGTCTTGGGGGTGAGTACATGTAGGTGGCGTCAGGTACGACTAAGCGGATGAGGCTCAGCCTGCTGGAATACTGCATAAATCAAGCATGGATATCTTTAGTTATATGGCATTTAGTACGTGCAGTATAGGTTGGTTAATATTCAGCTTCATTCAGCTGACATCCAGAACCTTTTACAATAAGAGGAAAACATGACACGATAGCAGATACGGTGGTACCAAGCCCTTTACCTGCTGTGGAGGAACATGTAATAATAACTGGGTGAGTTTTACAGAGGATGGTGAAACCGTAGGCCAAAGTATAGCTATTTCCAAGATGCAATTTGGAAAGCTGACATTAGTAAGATAGCATTTGTTATTGCTGAAATTGCTTACATATTCGTATTGATAGAGCTCATCGGGAGGCAAACAGACAACGAATAGAAGAGCCAGATCCCCTCACGCGGTCTGCAAGACATGGAACGTTAGATGCGTGAAGGTGGAATCAAAAGGCTACTTTCTCCATCTCAAATACAGAGGCTCAACGAATTATATAGCCCAATAGTAGACTTAAGTATTATTCCCTCCTAAAACGTTAGGCAGACGTTCCCAAACAACTGCTGCCGCACAAGGGTCTACTATAAGATGGAAAGCAAAATCGTGATAATAAAAAGAGAAAAATATCTTTCAACGAATCCGTTTCAGTTTGATATTATCTTCAGCAACCCATTTTCCGTCAACCTCTCCACCTTTCACCTGTCTACCTCCCACCTTTCTGCCTTTCACCTCTCCACCTTTCTCCTCTTGCTTGTCCGCGACCTTTGCCAATTGATACAACTTTTGCACCTTATCAACTTTAAGCACAATGTATGAGCTGTTATCATATTCGACTTCATCGCCGAGCCAAAATTTCGGTTGCTGACGCCAGTTAGAATTAGTGCACAAACCAAAAGAATTACACTTACACTCGCAGGGACCATTTTATTTTTATCAATACTAGCCCTGCTAGAAAATCAGACTATGTTGCATTACAATGAAAGGGGGACCTGCATGTTGAAGGTATTGTGTTTTGTTATTAATCCTGAGTTTTTTTTGCACGGATTTTCAAGATGGTAGTAGAAAAGGCGAAAGGAACGCAGGGTGAAATGAGGGGAAAGCCACGCATATATATTACGTGCTGACCGATGTTACAATTAAGTAGATAACTGTTATTGGGTATCATCGTGGGGGGCCAGCATCGGGTATCAGCGTTGGGTGGCAGTGATGCGTGGTGTCCACCACCCTTCATGTACACGTATTCGGATACATATATGTACGTAGGTACTCTCTGTCGGTATCTTTAAAACCGTCCCCATGCGTAGAACTCCAACCCGGCACCAAACATTCAACACATAAGTCAAATGCTCACTTGGTGGCACCGTCAAGATGAACGACAATAGCACACCTTCCAACCCACCCTCAACCCTTGAGCTCCATGATTTGTCTACTGATCACCTCGTTAACCCTACTGATCCCCACGTTAACCATACTGATCCTCACGTTAACCCTACTGATTGCCACGTTAACCAAACTGATCACGACGTTAGCTGGCGACAAATGATCAGAAGGGAGTCTAGCAAAGTTTACAGTACAGTTGACCGTGTTAAATCCTCTCTTTGATACACTATACAGCACATACTAATTATCTCTCTTGCTCCAGTTGAGGATTATCGTGAAGGATACCCTCAGTTCTCAGCACTGCTTGCCTCTGAGAAGTCATTCCACATCTGCCGCCGGTTTTCTACCTTGCGTATACGTCTACTTCTACTTAAACAGGACAAACTCTCCCAGCTTGAACGGGAGCTAGAGGACGTTGACGATATGGAAGGTGAAGAGTTGAATCTCGCAAGCTTTCGTTTGGACAACAATGAACGCAGAGAGAATATTCTTCAGAAGATCGACGATGCCTTAAGTGACTACGGTATTGCCAGGCACCACTATCTCAACGACATTTATCAGATTAACTAATAGCAGCACAGACAATTTCTTAGATAGACATCAGCGAGCCCTCAGCTTCGAAGACCCTTCAAAGTCTTCGATTGACAGTCTCCAAAACTGGCTCGACATGAACCGCGACCTCAAACGCGACGAAATAAATTACTTGAAAAGGAACGACCTTTTCAGCGTTACAGGAAATATCTCTTGGGTAGAAACTATCCTGTCAGTGGCGCTAAGTAAAGCACTCCATGCAGTGATTACAATGCTCGAAGGGCCTCGGCAAGGACAATTGGGGAAGATATCGACACGCATGAAAGAAAAGATTAGAAAAACCTTCCGACCAGCCTCTAGAAACCCCAATGTGACGATTTCGGCTATATCATTGAGGAAGGCTGTGCGGATCTTCCTGGCGCCTTTCATCGCAGCACTCCTCCTTACTCCTGTTATCATCTGCAATTATGTCAATGATCTGACATACAGAGTGGTCATCGTTGTCCTTACAACAGCCACTTTCATCGCTGGCTTGGCTTGCATTTCTAAAGTGAAAGCCGTTGAATGGGTCGTAGCTGGCGCAACGTATGTTACCATCACCCGCTATCTGAATATGGAGTTGCTTTTGATGTGGTCAGATGCTGATCTAAAATGACAAATGGGATACAGATACGCTACTGTGCTTGTTGTGTTTATCTCAGGCACAAACAACGCCATTAATCTAGGATGAATCTGTTTTCTTATTGTTCGTTATGCGAGAAAAGCTATATATGTTATTGGCAATCGTAAATGGCCATCCATGGAATACCTATGGGTATCAGGCTATGAATATTATAACCACATTGAAATATACAATTTATTCCGCCTTTCCGACTTTAATTTTCTTTTCACTAGTTTTCTTGAATGATCATCACATGTAGTACTTGCCCAGCTTCAGTGGGTGTCATTCATGAAATTTCGCCTATAACAACTAAGCAGATTCTTTTACACAAAGAAGTGAAAGACATTACAATCTAAGAGTAGCCTTCAGTCTCATTTGATAATCGAATACGCAGAGATAATTGACCAGACACGTAATGGAAGGTAGTCCTTAAGTGCCACGTCTGGTGCAGCAAACGGTCTTGGCATGCCAATGCCGGTGAACAACATCAGCAATCAATCGCTTCACTTCATTCAAGTCATGCAGATGATAACACAGACGGACATACATTTGTAGGTAGTATGACAAGGGCAGAATGTTTGCACCAGAAGCGCACCACTCTTGATGCGCCACGTGGACTTCTAATAAACAAAAAGGGGGTAGAGTCCAGAGTTAAATTACGAATCTTAGTGGAAATACGACATGTACATACATATTTAGGGTGAATCCCAACGCGCCACGTTGATGATAGCCTAAGTTACTGCATTATCGCAGCATATAGGATGTCAGGCTACAACTACAAGGTAGTATCCCAGCCTCGTTTGTATGAGCCCGATGCTGCATAGATGCCTTATTAACTAGCCGAAAATTGTAGCAAATTTACTAAAATTGTCTCATGCTACATCTCTCTGATCCCGTATGCTGAAATATTTTATGCTCAACATCACAAATTTGTTATGTTCTTAATCCATTGTTTGTATCATCCAGATTTGCTGCTTATTGGCCTTGTTTACAGGGGACTTTATTATCAAGTGAGCCAAGTTAGGCTCCTCATTGTTTAATTTACACCCCAACTCTGATTTAGTCAACGAGAGTTTGTAGAACAGGTTAACGTTGTGAGCCTCATCATTGAAAATGAAAGGATACAGGATGGAATGAGACTGTTAAGACTGTGGGGAATAACCAGAATAAGGGTTCTCTTTCAAAAAATGGCGATGGAGATGACGAACAAGCGGTCATGTTCTAAAATCCACAAGTTCGTGGGCATCATGGGCGAGATGAGAGTATCTATGATTGCATGCGCAGTCAAAGAAGCTATGGGCTAGGATATGCGAATTAAGGTACGAATGGTCAGCCGCCTCCACATTGTAAAAATCATGGATCCTACAATACAAGGTATGTAACTAGTACGACTTTGCCCTTGTTGCCCGCACTGTTATAACCTTGGATTATAAGTTAAGCTTAAGTATTTAATATATAATGAGTAATGGAGAACTTAATATGTCATTATTTTACCCTGTATACTTTATCGATTGTAGTAAAATCGCGGATTAGAGAGTTAGTAGCAATGTGTTAGGTTATTTGGATTAACGACGATGCCTGCTTGTCTAATATATGTCAGGTGGCTCTTAAACGTCACCTAAAGCGGGGTAATCAATACATGGGCCTTCCAAGACAGAGAAGGAAGTGGGTGAGTACCAACCTATATTACCTCAAAGAGAAGACTGTGGGTGAAGACAAGATAAGAGAAACTTCGAAATAGCAGCGGATGAGAAAACATACAACAGGTCTGTTGATTAACAGTTATAGATTAATAGGATGTTGCTAAATGGGTGAGCGCTATGAGGGCCTTCCATGGAAAGTAGAATTGTATGGTTCTCAAGCACTTGTCTGCTAAAAAAGGCAGACAATGTTCATATATGAAGACCTTACGAAAACGCACTAAGTCTAGATCAGAAATATAGATGTGATGGCGTAAGCTGATGTTAAATGAATGTTTGCAATTGTATCTTAAGTGAATTGTTACCTAGAGTGTAGTTGTGTGTGATGATATTGATCGTTCGCATCAGTCCAAACACAAGAAAATATATCAACACAATCTCCGATAAGATAGCCAGTTCTCCGAAGTTCGCTAAGAAGATGAAAAGGAGGTCATTCATGGCAAACGATAACTTCATATCAGCAGCATACCACTCATTGCCTTATCACAATTGAGAGCTCAACTCGTTCTAAGCTTCTTGCACAACGTCCCTGTAAAATAAATTGTCGCCAATAAGAAATTCTATCTGCGCTAATACATTAGATCATAATCCTGAATAAATCAAATAAGCAGTCCTACAATGCGCTGTTATGCTTCTTCATCTTGTTGAATGCCGGGCTATCCTATATAATCTCTAGTGACAGATTCAGGCTGCTCAGCCACGTCAGTAGCTGGGAGAGATCACTTCTTTCAAACTTCTGCGTTACTGTTTGATTTGTGGCAAGCTTGATCGACACGACAAAACTTCTCAGGTTGTTCATTTCGGTCAATCGCCGACACAATGGATACCAATGTTCATTCAGATATTGCTGCACTGCGCATTGTTCGCCATGGTTTAGCCAAACAAAGCTGGTCCAGTTGAAATAGATGGACCGAACCAAATCTTCATTCCCAGTATCGCGCCTTACCTCTAAAAATCCTCGCAAAACGTTCAGATCGTCAAAATAAAATGAAGCGTCCCTATATAGGACATCAATTGCTTCATGATAGCTAAAAAAAAATTGACGACTAGCTATTAGTGTTGTTCCAAACCCCGTTTCTCTTATTATCTCAACCGGAAGCTTACATTTGAGACCAACACAGCAGAAGTGGCATCGCGTTGACAGTAGATCTCAGACTCGGCGCTATAGCTGTACGACACAATGCTTTCCCCTGATGATGGTCCACAGGAGCATCCTTCTCCGCCACAACACTTGCTGGAATCTGGTATACAGTTGATATTTGACACATGTTGTTGTCGTTAAAGAAATAATGGTAGTATACCAGTCTCCGGATTTCCAAAGGTAGCTGTAGAAGCTGAAATGTCGCCATCTGAGGTCCTCGATTGATAGGATTCATCTCAAAGATTGTGTTGAACGTGATGTAATTTCAAGAGTATGTGAAATCGCCTCATTGGACTGATAACTCCCCCAATACCCTTAGCATTTATAAAGGTTTAGTCTCGGAAAAATCGGGAGCTGCGGTCAAAGTATTACTACATCGCTCAATTAGGTGATTGCTAAGCGTACCGAGCATCATTCTTGTCGTCAACGGACATAGCGTAACTACGATTTCTCCCAGCATTCTAGCTCCTTCACCAGCTTCTTGCCATGGTCTGCTCATTATGGATCTCCGTAGAAGCCAATATACCGTACAGCAAACATTGAATTCGGCCCGCTGGGCGTCGGTTAGTGCCTAAATGGTGGACTAGTGTGATCACGGCTGTGGACTAGCGCAAACTTGCATGTGAATATGAGAAGCTGGGAGATGACATGACCAGGCTACGATTTATCAGCCGTGGCTCAAACATATGATATCACGCTGTGCATAGCTATCGATAGGTCACGCAAAGAGTATGATATAAGCTCGGTGCTTCCGCAGTTATCTTTAAGTTACGCAGACTTACATTCTGTCACGTATCTTCACAGCCCTCTACAACCCTCTACTCACTTACACCAATATGCCGACGGGAAGCTGTTATTGTGGAAACATCAGGATCGAGTACACTGGTGAACCTGAGCGCACGGTAAGAATGACAATGGAGAATACCCTCTATATGAGAAGGCGGGATAAAGTCGACTAAGACCAACAGGCAATATGCCATTGCTCGAATTGCCGCCACTACACCTGCAGCATGTTCAGCAACAATTATGTCGTCCCGAGTACCCAGTTCAAGGTTTTTGGTGAGCCAAAGGAAATATCGAAAATCGCAGATAGCGGGAAAAAGATCGTAAACTGCTTTTGCGGTGACTGTGGTGAGTCATGGCCGAGCAAATACATGGTTCAATGCTTTATACCAGCCTTGATCATACAAAGAGATACGGACAAGCGCTAACAACACTAGGAACCACAATGTATCGATGGGGAGATGGTTTTGGTGGTAAGGAAGGGATGAGAATCATCCAGCCCGGGATTCTAGATGACAAAAGTGCTCTGGACAATCTTCGCCCGGCCCTTGAGATGTTTATTGAAGAGCGGGTGAAATGGATCCCTGCTATTGAGGGGCTTGCTCAGCATGAGGGAATGCCTCCGCCGTAATAGACATAGAACACGAGTCATTGAGCATGTATGTTAGCGAGAGCGCTGGATGTAAAATGGCATGTGGAATCATTGGCAAGATAGATTAGTTGTAGAATATAGTGCTGTTTAAGTGGTATTATCATAATGCAGAGTACAACAGCCTCTCAAATCCTCATTAGTTTCTATAACCCCAACCGTAAGTGTCAGATACAACAATCCTCGCTGGAGTAATAATTCCCAGCCCCGGTCGACTTATATGGTTCCAGGCTAGCTCGCCATACACATGACCCCCTCCAATTGACGACAGTCTCACTCGCGCAGAACCCTAGTCCGCTGATTCTGCGCTACTGTCCGATCCTTGCAAGATCCGATACTACTTCACTGTCCAAGGAGTGCGCGAAATGGCTTGAAGCCTTACAACAACTAGCCCATTCTACGAGAAGAAGGCCAAGAGCTTATGCATCAAAGTCAAAAGCCCATCCTAATTTAAGTCTACTCCGTGCGAGTCATCAAATCCCGCGCCGTGCCAGGATTCAGATTCAACAAACTCGTGATATATTGACAAATCAGCTTTTGAATCTCGTCTATCCTTCTCATTTCCAGGGCAAGCAGGTGTTCCGTTTGAAACCGAAAAATGACCAACTAACGGTTCGTGTAGTTACCGGTACAGACCGTATCAGGGGTTTTTCTTTGTCCCTAGAAGTCTCTACAATGTCACTCTAGAGGATATCCATCGTCTCTGTTAAAGGCCGTTGGCTTTTCGATAAGTCTCACACGGTTCCATACATAATTGGCATGGAGGAAAGATTCCAGTCACACCTCGGATCGAATCGAACCCCCTTGGATGTGGGGGTTGCTTCCATAAGACCATACCCCTTATGGAGAATGCTGTACTTGATAGAGACAATGGTGATTCAGAATATTAGTCCCCCATGCCCTATCCGCTATCTGGTCTGTCGCCCCCTCTCTTCCACAGACCACCGTACTTCTCGGTGTTCGCCTCCAAACCTGTGCGAACCTGTGAGTCTTCTTCAGGTATGTAGTCAAACACTTCTCCAGTTAGGTCGTCTGACACAGGATCTGGTGTGTAGTGAACATACGAGGCGAGCAATTGTTGATGCAAGGACCGATCCGGCCGGGCGAGGACAGTCACCTGTCCCCATAAATGCATAGATTCGGGCGTCAGGCGAAGATACAACCGAATTTAAGTGACCATGGGTTCAGGAAAAGAATATCTTTTCATCAACACCAGCAATGATCCGTCTGAAGAGCAAAAATACCTGGGCCAAGTAAGGGGTTTCTTGATGCGCAATATTCGCGCCAATCAGGAATGGCCGAAGCGCAGAGTATCTCATACAAGGGGTCGTGAAGAAGATGCTCATGGATCAATTGGTCTTGAAAGTGACCTTCACTCTATGCACATAGAGCAGTCCTTCAGTCTGAATAACTGTGATGAGTGGGCTCTCCATGATTA
The DNA here is from genome assembly GCF_033847375.1 of Trichoderma aggressivum f. europaeum. Lineage (NCBI taxonomy): Eukaryota > Fungi > Ascomycota > Sordariomycetes > Hypocreales > Hypocreaceae > Trichoderma > Trichoderma aggressivum. The sequence continues at coordinate 705,346 of NW_026946369.1, forward strand.
CGGAGCTCTCGGAGACAGCATGGCAGGTTCAAGCCCCGATGAGGACATGGGGCCTTCTGCTTTGTATAGGCAGGATCAAAAGGATCGTGGCACATTCTATGCTAGCCAGCACTGCATATGCACCAAGTGTCATAACCGGGACTTTTCTGAGCCACCCACGTCTGCTATCAGAAATTGCCCGATAGATCCATTTGAGAGTCTTGCAATCCCATTAGATGCCAGCGTCGGTGATCTCTTGGCCTTCTGTAAGTGTATTTCAGCCACTTTTTGTTGCATCAAAGCCTCATTTCAGCCGAGAGAGGCTTGATTCTCGTTCAAGTACATTAATTGTTCGATTAAACTCTAGTCATGGATGCTATATCCTCCGAGATGACCCCCATTACGGGCAAAATACGAGTCGATCAAATACACCGGGATTGGCTGCAGCCATCGTTCAGCCATCCAGCCTTTATGCATGCAATCTTATCGCTTACAGCGCTCCAGTTGGCTGCAGTACACCCTCAACGGAGAGATCATTACTCCAGTCTAACACTTCACCATAGAGGACGAGCCATTGTTGCGGTGCAGCATAACCTGGCAGATTCAACCCATGCTATATCCGATGAAAATATAGCCGCAGTGTTTAATCTCCTCTGTGTGGAAGAAAACATGTTCTTGCCCATATTCACCGCTACTAGCCTCTTCAAGCCTGATATCAACCAGAGGCAAGCTCACATGCAAGGGTTAAAAGAGATGATACGTCTCAGGGGAGGAGCCTATGGGTTAGGCTCTTTTAAACCACTGCAGCACCTACTAATCAGGTAAGTCATAACTCGACCTGTGCCGTCACTCTTGATCTGACTTCGTCTCATTATTACAGACATTCTGTACCAAGAGCTGCTATATCATTTCAAAAAACCAAGCTGCTGCCGCCGGACTTAATTAGTCAGTTGTTTCACAACTATCCCAAATCCTCTAGATTCTACGGCGAGCCCGGGCCTATGTGGCAACAGAGCAGTCGCATTGGCGTAGACAGCAAGCTGCTAGATCTGATACGGACCGTGGAATGTCTTTTGCAGGATACTCGTGCCTGGTTTGAAGCACCAGACACAAGTCCATTCGACACTCTGGACCTAAACACCCTATACTCAATGATAATCAGCATGTGTGTTCGTTGGTACCTGACCACCGAAGAGGAAGGACGTCTGAAGTCCATTGATGCTATTCTTGGGCTTTGTTTGATGCAATTTACGGCATTCCTGTGTCGCTCTACGTGTCCTGCTCGATATAGCGGGCCTATATCTGTCCTTGAGCGCCTGAATGAGCAATTGTTCTATCATTACCACGAAAATATGGCTGTTTTACACGCCGCAAATCTGGATGTCTGGGTAGGGATATTGATCGTTCTAAGCTCGGATGGCATATCTGGTTACCAAGAGATCTTTTGGAACATTTACATGGAGATAGTTGCTAAGAACCGCGTGGTATTGAGGAGTTTCGGGGATCTCCAGAAAATCTTAACAACCCACTGTCTTTGGAGTCCCTATCCAATGGACATTCACGCAAAGAACATATGGGACGAGACGCCGCTAGATTTGGAGACACAGAATGTTAGCTCACCGGAACAAGCAATCGCGAAAACACGGGTCCAGAGAACAATTAGACTAGCCGCGGCACTGGTATCTTCAAATCCATACCTTGGTGGGCATCCCATAGGACGTACGCCAGTGGAAAATGAGTAATGGATGAGTCGCCTTTGAGGTAGTGATTTACAGAGATGAAACTTGGCAATAAAATCTATCATTCTGGTGCAATAATCTTTTGCTTCCCATATTATGTTCTATCCTGAATCAGACGTTGTCAACCCGTCAAGCTCACGCATATCAACCACATAATCGCACAAATGAACTTATGCTCTACCAGCCTGATAGCGTCCTGATGAGCCCCAAGGCCAAATCGATCTTGACAAATAGCTTCATAGAGAACTCAGATAAGCCGCCTAGCTAACTAAACCTTACTCCATTTTCCAGACTGACACGGGAATAGAGCCGTCTCTGCCGCCACTTACCCTAGAGATTCATATATTAGTCATCTTCTTGTCTTATGCCTTACGATCCGCTCTAACAGAGCCAAAGACACCTTGATTTGTTCATTCACTACTCGGACGATCGATATCAGATTGAGACAACATCATCCGGCTCCATGGCATCCCCTGTAAATGCGTGCAAAGCATGTAGAAACAGTAAAAGAAAATGCAACCGCGTTTTGCCTATTTGTTCCACCTGTCTTCGGTAAGGATACGAGACGCAGACTCTTCCGGCACGCCATAAACCATGATATCAGAAGCTAATAGTTTCGATAGTTTCGGCCGCCTTTGCGTGTATGAAGGTAATGCGAGACAGAATAGCCTCGTTCCGGAGACGCCCGGCCCTAGTCGCTGCAGCTTAACAGTGTGTCACGCTCTCTTTGGGTCTTGTAAACTCGCGGCCCTGCTGACGACTGGTAGATCCTCAATGCCACGTTTGGAACAGCGCTGCAGAAAGAAGCTCGTAGCATCCTCGGCACGCCGGATGAGGTGCGCCAAACTGCAAATACATACTTTAGTTCCGTTCATCACAGGCTGCCCATCATATCGCAGTCGAGGTTCCATGAGAACTTGTCACGATTATTCCTTCCTTCGGGAATAGACTTCACTACGCTTTGTTTGTGCATGAAGCTCATCCAACAAAATCCTGTTCAGCAAAATGATAGAACAAGGGATATTACATCACCACAATATCTTGTTGCCAAAAGCAGTATTGGCTTTCTGGAAGCGGCGGGCTTTGATACTCTAGACGCCATTCAGTCCAGACTTCTTCTAGGCCTATATGAGATTGGGCATGGAATCTATCCAGCGGCATCCGTTTCTATTGGTAGCTGTGCAAGACTGGCTCGAAATATTGGCCTAAGCCGAGATTCCTGGCGTTTACAAGATGCTGATGTGGAAGAAAGGAAACGGACATGGTGGGCTGTGCACAACCTTGATAGGTACGATTTCCCCCATGTTGCATCCAGAAATCCACGTTACCTTGAAACTAACTCACGTTATCTATTTTAGATTTACTGCTCTATGTGGGGGTGACGCAATATTTGCTTCCGAATATGCCACAACAGAAACTCATCTGCCTTCAAACGATGAACAGGTGTTGTCCACAGTGAGTGTCCCGTTGGCTATGGAAGCCGGCAATTTCGATTGGACGATCTCTAAATAGTCAAACACAGGCTACTTCAGAAACGGGTACAGCGACAATCTCTACTCCAGCTCCATTTCACGTGGGACCATTTGCGAGAGAGTGTCAAGTAGCGCACTTGATAGGTCGCGTTATTCAGCACGTTTATCACCCTGTTACTGATGTCGACTTCCGCTCTGGCGAGCGTGCTCAACTTGAGCGCACATTAAAGGCATTTCTACCAATCCTGATTGACGAAGAACTCGAATTCAGCACCTACTGCGGAGCTCTGGGAATGTGTATTAGGTATCCATATTTGCATTGCCCTCAATGACTCTGCCTTTGTTCGCTCACCATGTCTAGTTCGCTCTATGCATTATACATCCCCCCAATTGTTCATCAGGATCTTGACAATGGCTGGGACCTCCAAAATTTAGAAATTGTTTCTACACAGATGGCGGCGCTTTCACAGCACCTTCTGAAAAGCGCCGAAAATGAATCTAATCTCGCAATGATGTCGCACTTTATCCCGTACGCTTTGTACCAGACCGCTGCGATACAGTTGAATTTATATCGGAAAAGCCAAAACATCGCCTTCCAGGCAAACGCTGAGTCAATTATTCAGATATTGACGTACATGAGTAGAAGATGGCACACCGCAGGTCAGGAGAGGCTCCATTCATCGACTTCACATGGAAACTAATCAGATATATCTCAATAGCCAAGTATTTGACGGCAATAGAGCTCGATAACCCGCCAATGACGCTGCCGCCTCAAGGTTTCTATCTCAGTGTTTCGAACCTGGATAACGATTCTGGTAGGTAGTGGAAGTCGAACGAACAAGCATGAACACCGGATATCATGCATTATCGGCAAAAGTTGGACTACTTCACCGAGCACAAGTGCGTTTGGATCTATAATGTCAAAGTCGTCTACGTGTGCGAAATGTGTACACTACATGTGTCATTCTCTCTATTTGCATATACCAGACGCGATCTATCAAGTCATAGAGCTTTTACTCAACGTCAATGCCATAGGGGTCAATGCTAGGATCAACGTGTCGCTGATACTCCATCTCTGCTGCAACCTGTTGAGCCACCTCTTCGCCATAAATCTTCGCGACAAAGTCAAACGTCAAATCCATGCCTGAAGTGACGCCTGAACTTGTCCAGATATTACCATCCCTTGTCCATCGAGCCTTCGATACCCAGTTAACCTCCTCTCTCCACTTCGAAATAATTGGCCACGCTCCTTTGAACATGGTGGCCTTCTTCCCGTCGAGCAAACCCGTCTGACTCACAATTCCCGAGCCCGTGCAGATCGTGATCAGATGTTTAAGTCGTGGATAGCGCTCCTTGATGAAATCCAGCATTGGGCGCATGAGCTCCAAGTTTGGCTTCGTCACATCCTCAGGGTTGAAGTTGGCTACCCCTCCTGGTACAATCAAGACGTCCAAATCAAGGGGGGCGTTGGCGAATGTGTGCGTAGGAACAAGAGTTTGCCAAGTACTGAAGACCGGTAATCCAGCAGGAGGCTTTGAAGATGGCTTTGTAGGTACTGGATCCAGAGTCTTAGCAATTATATCGAGGGTAACGCCGGGTATATGGCTGCTGGTGACGTTTATGATATCGACCGGCCCAGTCACATCTATGAGCTGGAAGCCAGGGTAGACGAGGACGCCGTACTTCAACACGGTCTCTTCATCGGTTGCCATAGTGCAGTCTGTGACACAAATTTTCGATGCGCAGCGGGTTTTGTCGTACGTTGGGTAGGTGGTAAAGTAGCTTGGGGTTAAAGTGATTGATGTCTGTATTGAAGCTGGGGATATGTGATGGGTTAAATAGTACATCAAGGATGCACCTCTTCGGCCCAAAACAATGAACTAGTTTAACCTATACGTAACCGATTACCAAGCTACATGATCACAGGTTGAAGATACCGGGTTCGTCGGTCTAAAACGCCAATTTTAGCCGATGGGAAGAGGTTGTAATTCTGTTTAGCAAATGGGAACCCAACTTTGCATGATCATTTTGACGGGCTCAAGCGTAGCAACTTCCAAATCCGCCCTTATTGAAGCTAGCCTATGAGTCCTTGTTTCGCATCATGAGCGGACTTGGGCGGATTTAGGTTCGACAATATTTGATAAACCCATGATAGCTAACCCATATAGACTATTGATGTCATTAAGTCGTCTTCCGCGAAGCTTCCGCACGGGCGATCAGCTTTTGTTTGACAACGAGGGTTTGAAAAGCATATACTGCTTTGGGTTGCACTAGTCCGCCATTCTTGCGCTATACCGATGTGCTGACAACTGGGCCCCTGCAGTTCTGGAGGCCCTCATGCTGTGATCCAAATTATTGCCGTGTACTTCGTAGCGAGGGAAACGTAAAGAATCCAGCAGACGTGTCAGATGTGCCGACTACCAGCCAAGAATGGGCATTGCTAGTCCTTAGTCGCAGTCGGTGGGCATCCAGACGTTATCAATTTGCCAGAGTGTGTTTACAGTTGTCAGATGTCTCAAGTTGGGTATTGTGCGGCGAAGAGAGAACGACCTTTACATTTCGGTTCTATAAAATCTCCAATTGTCCTTGGAAGAAGTCGAATTTACCATAGCCAAGAATTTACTAGACGTCAGATATTAGGTATCAGTCCCTGATTATTCATTTTCTGTTTTTGGTGTTTTGGGCGAGCGGAACTCCCACAAAGACACAATTCTTCTTCAAAAGACCAATTCGTCCTCAAATTTCCACAAACCAATATGACGCCGTTCACGTTTCCCACCGAGGAAGTGACATTCGAAGATTTGTATCTTCGTAGCTTGTATGCTTTAGTATATTACCTTCAACAGAAAATCCCAAGCTAATCCTAGATACAGGGAATATGCCAAGGCAGTGGATCCTCTTCCATTCGTGTCAGAAGCTCCCCAAAACTTTGTAAAACCCACCGTTGCTATATGTATGCTGATAATACCCCCGATATTGAGATACTTCTAACCAACTGTGCTGATGGACAGTTGCGTGTTGTGATTTTCGTTTTAGTCCTGAGGAATACTTTCAATTGCGGAAAGGAGGTAGGGCAAGACGAATGAAGAAATGGTAATGGTTTCAACTGACTCTTTCATAGAAGCTTTTGTGATACGAACAGTTGGAGGCAATGTGCGACCGCATCTTAACGATTTGCTCTACCTGGAGGCTCTTCTTAACAACGAGCTACGGGATATTATTGTTATTCACCACGAAGGTACGTGGCGTTTCCATAACATTACAGGCATTATCTAATCGAACCAGACTGTGGGACAACCCGAATATCAGAGGAGATAATCAAAAACAATATCAAGGCCCAAACCTCAAATCTTGACAGCGAAATTGACAAGATCAAATTTTACATGCATGACGGACAGAAGTGAGTTGCTTTACATTATATGCAAGTATTAGGATGTAATTCTCAGACACTAACGGAGGAAATATTCTAGTCTCGAGAATAGCGTTCGAGCCGAATTGAAGTTTATCAGAGAATCCCCTTACATCCGAAAGGAACTGGCCGCTAATGCAAGAGGTTTTGTGTTTTACTTGAAAACAAATTCCCTTGTAGAGGTCAAATAATTGGGGTTAAACCTGTCATGATAGACACGAGCTATAGTCAGGAATGGAACAAGACCCTCTTTCTCTCGCTCCCAAGCTGAAGGAGTACCCCTGTCGATATAAGAGCCACTGCGCAAACCGGATTGTTGAAAGCCACATCATATTTGGTGATAAAATTGTTAGTGGTTTCACGGCACGTCGGAGCTGAACCGCCATGAAAGGATCCAAGCAGGTCTGTATATTTGGATGAGCCACTGGCTGACATTGCTTCCAGCTAGACTACCACCTCGCTCATGTCTACTAGTACACATCAGGTTGAGCACTAATTGCGGCTGAGACAAACGCTACCACACCCGCCGCATGTGAACGGCTGCTGGCGTCTAACAAGGTAGAAATACGAGACGACTGTTGCACGAATCACTGAATCTGTGCACCTTACTCCGCAGACACAGAACTGGGTGCTGCCTGATTTTCACAAAACATAACTATAATTCCCTCATCTCTTCGCCTGTTCATCTTCTCTCTGTCCAAATATCTAGCGAGATTAATATGGAAGAGCCAGGCCTCACCATAACAACTCAACTAGGCACTTACCTTTGCCAACATTGCCAAAATTGTGTCCGATCATGCGGCGTCGAATATCCTGAATGGCTTGGCAGCAATAGATACGCGGATGGTTTGCGACAGGCCTCTGCGCTAGAGCGTCGCTGGAAATACGGTCACCCAAATTACGAAAGCTTCTTGGCCGCTGTCGATAGAGGATGCTTCGTCTGCAAAACGCTATTTGAAGATATGTCAGAGGATGTGGTTTCGGAAATTCGAAATACAGTCCCCATTTCAACAGGCAACAAAGTCTCTTCTTTCGATTTGACTTATATGAAAAGCCCTGAATTCGCATGCCGGCTTAATTTTGCAATCCTAATGCCCTCTCAGCTGAAAGGGCAAGCTGATAAAGTTGAACGAAATTTTGTTTTGCAAGGCTTGGGTTCTTTACACCCCAATCTCAATTATGTTGAGGCTATTGCTAATCTTGACTAAAATTTAGGCCCTTCTCCAACGGTCTCTGTCAAATATCTTCCAGCTGGCAAAACAAACTCAAATATTAAAGCCTTCGTGATTAATGCTCTGAAGACGTGCATCAAAGATCATGATTTGTGTGGCAAAATAAATGCTTCACAGTTGGACTCACCACAGTGGTATCCCACAAGACTGATAGATGTTGGAACTCCAGAGTCGGATAGAAATAGCGTCAAGCTAATTGAGACTGAAAACAGTTTCCCACATGGTTCATACGTGACGTTAAGTCATTGCTGGGGAAATGCTGCCACTGTGTTCAAGCTTGAGAGGGCAAATTTGCAGAGTTTGTTGAAGGAGTTGCCACCTCTTGCCAAAACCTTTGAAGAGGCAATCAGCACAACAAAAGAGCTTGGAGCCCGATACATTTGGATTGACTGCATTTGCATTATTCAAGATGACAAAGCCGACTGGGAGAGAGAGGCCAGTCTAATGGCCGATGTATACCGAAATGCCATGTGCAACATATCCGCGACAGCCTCTTCAGATTCCACTGGTGGTCTTTACTACGACAGAGAGGATATGTTAACCGGCATCTCTCTCAGTTACCCTGAGGAACCTGAGGAGTTGCTTCTGATCCGAGAAGAACTTGAGGTAGTGGGCGACATCGAGTTCGCTGCGATTACAAAGGTAAGTGCACACGGGTTCAACTCTTAAGTTTTGGCATCTCTGACAGAAAACGTTAAGAGAGGTTGGGTGCTACAAGAACGATTACTCTCTCCAAGAATCATCCATTTTACGGGTCGGCAGCTCATCTGGGAGTGCAACGAGCTCACAGCGTCCGAGAATTTCCCTAACGGCCTTCCTAATTTTTGGTCTTATTATTACGTACCAAAGAGGCTCATGGCCGATTCTCACAAACCCTTACCCGCAGGGGAGTTAGTGGAGATTTGGGGAGATGTTCTTGAGCGCTATACCAATGCAAGTCTAACATTTCAATCGGATTTACTGCCTGCATTGTCTGGCATCGCAAAGTATCTACAGGAATTATCCAGAGCTACTTATCTTGCTGGAATCTGGAAGACACAGGAGAAACCTGTTGTGAACTTGGCCTGGGAATGTGAACCAAGTTTATATCGACCCACAGACTATCGAGCACCTTCGTGGTCTTGGGCCTCCACTGACAACACAGTGAAATTCGAGCCGTTCAAAAGCACAAGCGATAGCCATGAAGATGGTTGTTTCGTCTACGTGGAAACGAAAGCAGAAATTATAGATGCGCAAATCACGCCTGCTACATCTGATTTGACGGGGCCCGCCTCGTCTGGAGTTCTTACCATCGAAGGACCTCTCAACCGAATAACCATAAATCCCGACTTGGAAGTGTTTGTTGGTGAGGAACGCTTAGAGATTGAGATATCTTTTGACGAACCAGGATCCGAAGAGGGGTCGCTCTTTATCCTGTCACTGTATTCGTATCATTCTGGGCATGATCACGCAGAGGGGACTGATCAGGTTGTTTTTGTCTATCTTATTGTATCTCTAGCAAAAGATCAGCCAGGGTGCTACACTCGTTCTGGGTTGGGACGTATTGCAACATGGGATTATGAATGGCCGCCCATTTGGGACAAGGTTGTTGACGGAATTGGTGCAGTGTGCGACGAGTTTCTTGGTTTAAAACGGGGACACAGAATTCGAATTGTATAAATAGCAGCTATCCTAATCGTATCATCCCAAATTGAATTACCAGAAAACCCTAATTAAAGCCTCCTAATAACACCCATACGAATCGTATTATCGAAAAGCAACTTACAAAAAGGCACTAACCAATCCTCCGGTTCACAATCTCCCACGTCTCTCAGCAAGCAAAAAAAAAAAACGGCATCTTTCCAATCTTGATACGTATCGAACAAACTTCGTGACATCTGCCATCTAAGCGCCGTATCCCGATTAGCTACAAATGTCTCTCGAATGTGATGTCTGTTACGTTAAAGGACCGAATGGTCAGGGATGCATACCCTCGTAGGATTCGGTCGGTGGCTTCGCAACAGTGTTCTTCGCCCTCGTTACCAACCACCAGTGAAAGTCAGTATTGGAATATACAGGCCGAGATATCTGGGGAAGAGGCTGAACTTACCAAAAGCAAAGCTTTCTTGGCCGTGGTTACTCGGACCCATCTACATCCATTGAGGCCGTAATTGTAACGACATCCGCAAATGGCGCCGTTATAATACGAAGCACTGGAAATTGCCACAAGAGAAGAGTGTAGAGGCCATTGACAATGGTCATCAAATCGGTTGGTACGTTGATGGTGAGGTTGATGTTCAAAGCTACATTGATGGTGTAGGGGGCTGCTGGAACCATTGTTGGATCTGATGATAGAGGTAGGTAGAGGTAGTTTCTGGTGTGCCGGATGTGGACGGATTAAGAAGCTGGAGTTGCAGTGGTGACTTTCCAATTGTAATAGAGCCAAAGATGTTTATTTATCTTATTTTGATAGAAATCGTAATAGTGGTAATGGTAAAGTTTGGGTTTCGACTCGTCCATCGTAAATGAGGCCTCTTATATCTGTACAGGAAGCACTTTCAACAAAGAACATAGAACCTTTTCGAAAGTCTACGCGTTTGCCTCAGTTTAAACTTGGCAGATGTCGGATGATTCAGCCACCGTTGTTGGTAGCCAGAAGATGCCTACATCGTCAGAGATCCTGATAGGGTGCCAAGCTATGCACGCCGTAGCAAACAAACGGACATTCTGACGCCTTACCATTGCCAGCTCATCAACTCAAAGAACTACTAGGGCTGTGTTCTTTTACTACGAAGCCATAAGGATGCCTGATACTTGACGATATCAACGTACAGTAGTGAATATCCAAAGCCACCCCACCCCTTGACGCTGCTGCCTCGAGGGGAAGTCTACTGCTAACGTCACCGCGGTCCCCGGAAGCGGCGTCAAAGAGTAGCGATTTGAATCCGATTGGGCAGACCCTGTTACACAGGGCGGCGGGGAGTAGACTAATCGAGATCATCTAGATACTGCGTTCCTGTAGGCCCGCCTGATGCCAAAGACGTTGGGTATCTGTGGCTGCATAGAGCTCTTGCTTCAATTTGGGACAGCATTGCGAGGAAATATAGAACGCCTCACAGGGCATTTTTAACCACGGTTTAGGCGTGAATGCATAGATACCCCCTTAAGTTATCAGCCCCTAATTTGCCACTGTTCCATCAAACGAGACGCTAAAGGCCCGATGACAGAAGAGCCAACTCGCATCTGATAGTCACATGGCTTGGCTGTAGATGGCTGGCCGCATATAGTCGACTGACGGAGGCCCTGGGGCTTAAAGGGTTACCAAAGATCAATATCTGAGGGTGTTTACATGTGTTAATCTCCTCAGAAGCGGAGATATCTTGATACATGTTCTAGGTATAAAATAGTATAGCGATAACAAACAAACTACTCTGCAGTCCACAGTAAAGGGCGTAAGTTTTTTCGGTGTCTCCCAGTGGTGAAGGAACTGCTAGAGCAGGGATCCTTGACAAGGTGGTCGAGGAGTGGCTGCCAATGGGTATCACAAGCGACAAAGGCCGTTGAGCCCTAGTTCTTGTCCCACCTTGTTAATCTGCCTCCTTCGCCTCCTTTTCTCCGGATACGAGGCCAGGAACAGCGGCCAGAAAGGACAGATGAAAAGAGTCGTATGGCAGTCTCATGTGACTTATCCTCTTCTGTGACCGGTTCACTTGTAAGACTCGTCTCGTTGAGAAAACAGGACAAAGAAATAAATATGGGATATGATTATCAACAGACAGATTTCCTCTTCAACTGTGAATAGTCGAGTGACGTTATTTGGCCACAAAACCAACCTTCCATCATATGGTCTCATTACAATCTCTTCTCAACAATATCCTTCACCTTAACCAAATCCATAGCCTCAACCTTTCTCCCTTTGAAGCCTACCGTCGTCTCAGCCATACAAAGCGCGTTGTAAATGGCCTCCTCTGTTGTGTCAGCAACAGCCTCGAACAGCCCATCAATGGTTTCATTGGTTGCCATTTTCACACCCAGTAGTTGTGGAACATAGGGGTGAGCAGGGCGAGGGCCAGACATAGAAAGTTTTTGAACTGGAATGTCGTTGGCGTTGGAAAAGGCCAGGAAGATGTCCCCCGATGTGTTACTTCCATAGCCGCCAACTTTGGCCAGGCCCACGGTAGCACGCTTGGCTAAACGCTGCAGCTGGACTGGAAGAAGCGGAGCGTCAGTGCCAACGATGACGATAATGCTGCCATCTTTGCGAGGCTCTCTTTCTCTGGGCTTGAGTTGTTCTGCTGCTGGCTGCTCTTGTTCCCAGAGAATTTGGCCTACTGGGACGCCTCCTATGCGGAGGTTGTCCAGAGAACCATAGTTGGCTTGAACAAGTACTCCAACTGTGTAGGACTTTACGTTTCCATCAATGTCAAAGCCTTTGACGATCCGGCTGCTTGACCCAGTGCCACCCTTGAACCGGTGGCAGATCATGCCTGTTCCGCCACCAGTGTTACCCTCCCTCACAGCCTCAGCGGTCGCGTTTCGAATGCCTTTGATGATATGCTGCGGTGTGACGGCGAATCTGCTTTGGTCGTTCAGGTAACCATCAAAAGTCTCCGCAACGGTTGGGAACAGAAACAGATCAACTTCTTTGTCTGCATTGGAGTGGTACTGAACAGCATACTCCAGGATTCCACGGTACGCGTCACCAACAGAGGACGTAGTGGTCAGGACGATTGGTGAGGCCAACAGCCCTGTTTCATTGAGCCAGTGGGACGACGTTAACTCTCCGCAGCCGTTGAAGCTAAAGAAGCCGGCAAAGCTAGAATACTTGTGCCAGTCAGGCCGGGGCAAAATAACCGTGACACCGGTATTGATGTTAGGAGATTTCTCTTCGCTGCCGGGAGGGTTATGAATGGACTCGATATGAGTGAGGACACCAGGGACATCGGTTATGGAGTTGAGGAGACCAGTAGGCCATTTTCCCAGTCGAAGTTGAGGTATAAGCTGGCGAATACGCTGGCGAGGCGGTGATTGGCTCATGATGAACGATGTGGCGCACTGTCGAGTTTAATTTGGAGGTTCCAAGAATCTGTGTCGTGGATTACTGTGTTGCCGGTCAAGGTGAAGCAGAAACATGAAGTCTTTTATAAGTGAGGATCTTGTTCATCCACAAAGAGCGCAATGCCAAAGTCCGCAAGTCCACCGGCGATTGAGTCACTATCGCGAGGGGTACCCGTTGGCTCCAATCCTTCGTGACAAATGTGGAAGTGAAGAACTAACGGCTAGATCAAAAACGCAGATTATTTACCAAATTGCATCTTCAAAGAAAAGTCAGAATATAGTTTCTTTATAATTAACAATTTTAAAGTAGTATTTTATTTCTGCTGCCTATGATAGTCTCTCAAATGTTAGTAGAGACTGCGTTTATTGTTTTGAATCTCGTATTTCTCAAATACAATCGTACTTTTCAAGGTGATAAAATGGGTCAGCACTAATCTATCTACAAGTTCAATCACTTTACATCCAATTTCAGAGAATATAAGACCAACTCACTAGCTGAACTATATCGGCATGGCTTGCGGATGATGGTGAATACAACAAGCAGTACGCTACCAGATAGAAAACGGCTTGCATACGGCGATAAAACGCAGTTTAATTGCCGCGAACCAAACTCCATCAACGGCGAAAATAAACCAAGTTAACAATGTGATCTCATTATTTCTTCCATGCGTATCATGAACTATGAGTAGGACACAGAGGTGATGCGACTCGTTAAACTACCGAAGCGAACTCAAGTAGCCCGCTGTTCAAGGGTACAGTGCATGCTAATGCTCTTGAATATCATTGCTCAACGCCTTCAGAATATCCCTCGCCTCGTTTCTCACACTCTCTACAATCGATCCTGCGTCTTGCACGCTCCTCACAAGACCTACGCCGGATCCAACGTACGTTGCAAGTCGTCCCTCTGGGCCCCAGCCAGGATCACCACCCTTAGCCGCCTCATCATGCAGCGCCTGGAGCTTCTCAAACGGAACGCCTGCTTCATGATCGATCCAGCTACGGTTGATGAGAGTCCGAGGTGAGAACTGCTCGGGCCAGCCAAAAGTGCCACGCAGATGGTTGTATAGTTGAGTGCGTAGAGTGTTTTTCGCGCCGTCAGATGCCCGAACTACTTCGTCCTGGTATCCCTTTGCGATGCGTGCCTCTGAAGAAGCAAGGAATCGAGTACCCATGGCGACACCAGCAGCTCCCAATGACAAGGCAGCAGCCACGCCTCGCCCATCGATGATTCCTCCCGCTGCGACGACGGGGATTCCAGATTCCTTCACAGCATCTGCCACTTCGGGGAATAGAACAATAGTTCCGGTGCTCTCTTTCACCATGCCATGGCCGCCTGCTTCAGAGCCTTGAACAACCAGAACGTCTGGAGGGGTTGAGCTGTTAACAGCGGCAATCGCGTCACTCAGCGTGCCGACCTGAATCCACACCTGGGTATCACGAGAGGCACCACGAAGAGACACCGTCCACTCATCCAAGTCTTTCTGGCCATTTCTCGGAGCAAATAGCCAGACAGCACACGGCTTGTGTTTCCCAACCGCAGATGTTGCAATCTTCAGATCGCCATTCCAGACCTGAAAGCCCACGCCAATGGGGAGCAGGGGGTGGCGTAAGCTAGATGCTGCAACCAGTTCCCTGGCCTTGTCGAGATCAGCCAATACTCCATCTGGCTTGGCCTGTGGCCCTAGAAATCCCAAGCCGCCAGCAGCAGACACGGCAACGGCCAAGTTTGGGCCGGCCATGATGCGCATCGGCGCCCCGACAATGAAGGACTTTTTGACCCATGGGTAAGAACGAGCAAGCAGACGTCTCAATTCCGCAGTTCTTTGGGCAGCCATGGTCAATCAGTTTTTGGAAAGATGATAAACGTTATCGAGCGGAATAGTTGTTGACTCTCGGCTTAGTCTTGGTCTATGCAAGCATGCATGAGCGGCCTGTCCAGCACTAGTCAGTACACGCAATGCCCTGGAGATGAGGTTTTGGCCCGCCGGAGTTGTTATACAAACAGCCAGCACCATTGAAAGTTAAGGCATCGCCATTGCCGGCTATCGTCATTTCCGCCGTCCAGCCGAAAGACTTGCAGGGCATCTTAGCGCTGCTTTGTAAGAACTCTGCGGAAGCCACAGATCCTGTATGACATATTTTGGTTCTGGCGGGGAAAGGAAACGGCAAAGAACGAAGTAGAACTCACTGGCGGGTTTCTTTTCTGTTTTGAGAATTCAACAATTGGGAAAAGAGAGCAATGGGCATCAGCCTTATGAAAACCCTTTTTCGGCATTAGGGGCCGAGGTTAGAACTCCCGTCACTTTTTTCGGGCAGCACCGATCGCACGATTGATTGCTAAGATCCCGCGGAGATGTTTCACGGCGCAGGGTCCAAGGGAACAACATATCGTCATTGGTGCATCCAGGCTGAATAATGTCACTCCGTGGCTTGCATGGCAGAGAATACCTATTAAAGTTTATCAAGGAGTTTAGAAAGTGAAGCTGAAGGAATTTCAGATAAATAGAAGGAATGGGGCGCTGCTCTGAAGAAGAGACTTGTTTCAGCAGACAAGTACAAGAAAGCATAGAAAGCAATACAACAACTCCAACCACCTCTCATCTCCAACAATAAACCACCCTCTCACAACTCTAAAACACGTTACATCTCAAGCTTCTTCAAGTTTACAACAACCAGAAAACTTATATACTACAAAATGTCTTCCCGATCTGATAACGTGGTCGTAGTCGTCGGCTCCGGCCCTGGAATTGGAACCAACACGGCCGCTGTTTTCGCCGCCAACAAGTTCAACAATATCGCTCTCGTTGCCAGGAATCCCGCTCAGCTTGACAAAGATGCAGCCACAGTTACAAGTGCTGCCAATGGCAATGCCACTGTAAAGACTTATTCAACCGACGTCATCGACCCTGTCAAGTTCACGGCGACACTCAAGCAAATCAGCCAAGATCTCGGAACCGTGGAAGTTGTCCTCTACAACGCCGCCATTGTCGCACAGTCCAGACATATCGAGGTCACCGACGAGGAGCTCATCCGTGATTTCATGATCTCCACCATTGCCCTGAACAACCTCTCCAAATGGGCTTTCCCGCAACTTACCGTGCTGGCGACAGAAGATTCCTCTGCCCAACCCACACTCATCGTCACTAGCTCTCATCTCCCCGAGACGCCCGAGACCAATCTTGTCTCGCTTTCCATGTCCAAGGCTGCCCAGAAGAACTTCACTCGATCTCTTCGCCTGGAATTTGAGCCTAAAGGAGTTCACGTTGCCCTTTTGAGTGTTGCAGGATATGTATTGGACCAAAACCAGAGGCTAAATGCCAAGAACATTGCCCAGGAGGCATGGACTCTGTACAACCAGCCCAAGGGAAGCTGGACTGAGGATGTCAGAATTGAGGAGCCATGAAGAAGGCATGCAAAGATGGATTTTGGACTAGACAAAAGCTGTTGTATTATAACTTGTAATTAACTGTGTATAGGGCGCTCCTAATAGACATAGACTATAATGTTACGTTCTCGTCCTAAATTCTCTCCGCTTCTTAAACATTTTGGCAGTCACATACTCACCACTCTTATTGAGATTACACAGTCGGAGATTCATGTCACACAAGCGTAACAAGCATAGCTAAAACCGAATAAACAAGCACGTAGGATTCAGAGTATTCTAGCTACAGGGCCACTGCAATAACAATGCGGGAGTTGATACGTGCACTACATCAAGCTTGCCTTTCCCATATGGGGATTCGGTCCCGGTTCGGCCAGGTTATGCATTTTGAGACAAGAGAGCCGCACATAAGAGCCAGCCACCGCGTTAAGCCGAGCGAATAATAGATCCTCCCGATGACTTGACTGAGGCACCGGTGGCATTTGTGTCCTTCATCAAATACACAAAAGCTTCGGCAGCCTCATCTGCTGTTCCGGGTCTCCCGACCAGTGACTGTCTAGAAGCAAGCTCATATATTACAGACGCCATTGTTTCGCCCGTCTCCTCAATCACCATGGGAGTCTCGGTGATGCCGGGCGCAACCGCATTTACACGTATCGGGCTAATATCGACCGCTAGCCCTATGGCCATACCTGTGATGGCAGCGCCAACACTAGAGAGAACGCCCAGGCCTGGCATTGGCACGTCTTCGACATGGCCAGAAGTGAGAATGATTGACGAGGTGCCTTTACTGTTCATGTATTTTGGGCCCAACTTTCCGAGAAGCGCCAACTGAGCAAACCTCGGGACAAACAGCCCCTGGATGGTTTTGTAGTCAGTCGCTGAGAAGGGAACAAGCGGGCCTCGCCTATTGCTCACGCTGTGAACGATGTGATCGAGAGGTCCTCCAGCAGCGGCAGCAGCGTCCGCGAGAACTTGTTCGAGTTGTGTTTCCGTGTCCTCGCCACCTAGATCGACTAAAAAGCTGGTTATCCGATCTTCTGACCCAGGAACTGCTTTCACAAGTGCCTTGACGGCATTGTCTAGCTTCGTCCTATTGGAGGATGCAACGGCAAGATGCGCAATGTTCTCTGAGAGAGTTAGTTTTGCAACGGCAAAGCCTATTCCTGAAGACGCTCCAAGGATGAGGACTCTGTGACCTGCTATAGACGGCATTTTGGCTCTATGCTTTCGTTGTTTGCTGTTCATTACTAAGATTGAGTCTACAGCCAAGCGTGGGTTTCGTTCTCATATTTATATATTACGACGGACTCTTTTCGAAAGTTCAAGAGCAACTTTCCTTTTGCATTGCACATGTTCCAACAGAGATATAAGAATGTAGCTAACATTGAGCATTTGCCTATCTCGGTCTTGGCGTATAAGCTGGTTGCTCAACAGTGCGCGATGCTGACATATTATTTAAGATATAGCCAAATTGGGACATCGAAAACTCGATTAGGCACTACATGTCAAAGAATATCGCTCAATACGCACGAGTTGTTGATTCAAGGGCGCAAGAATGCAGACTATATTAGCCGACAGTCCGACTCAGAGCTACATTCATGACTCAAGAGCCATATTACAGAGTAAGTAAGACATTCTGCAAGGAAGCGTCTATACTACACAGTCATACACCTATGGTAACGAAAGGGTCGCCCTCTTCAATGACCTAGAGGGAGCAGGCCAATCAAGATACGGGAGAAGAAATAAAGTGAGATATCATCAAGTGCAATAGGTGGGTGGAATGTCATAAGCAAAGGAAATGAGGTACAAAAGTAAACACCAGTGACGTCGATGAGTAAAAATAGAAGTATTAATATCAAAGCTAACCCATTGCTGGTCTCACGGCTAAAAGAATGCTGAGCTAGGGTGGTGTATAAGTCTCAATATGTGTTGCCCAATAAAGACGCTGCCACACCTAATATAGTCAAACAAGAAAAGTAACTCCATATAGCCCCGTGGTATTCAAAGTAGTCATCCTCGCCATTACAAACATAGCAGCAACCAATCACCCATTCCAAACACGAATCAGCAATCTAGTAGAATAAATCAAAACGCTCATGAGTAGAGGAAAAGACAGAAAATGTAGGCAAGACTGCCATAATCAACACCTCGACGTTCCGTATCCTGTTAAGTAACCTCCTGCAGACCTCTTGGGTTGAAGAGAGTAACCTCTCCACGAAGAGGAGTGCCATGGTTATGAGAGCCTGATCCAGGTTCTCCCTCCGCTGCCGGGGGTGCTTGTCCATCATGGTCGTACACATAATCAGGAGGAGCCTCGGTTTCTTCGGGAAGCTCCAGAACAACCGGCTCAGCGATAGATGCCGTTTGCTGATGGGAATCCTGCTCAAACCCAGGAGCTCGGTCGCAGCATTCGTGATACGCAGGAGCCGCAGCACCGAAGCCAACGGTAGCCTCGAATGCGCTCTGTCGGAGCTGCTGCAGGGCACGTCGCTCGTCTTCCAGGGCTCTTGCTGTCCTCCGGATCGATTCTCTCCGGGACTCTGTGACTTTCTTCATGGCCTCAACATACTGTTTTTGAGCAAACAACGCTTGCGCCAGTGTAGATCCTAGTCTTTCTAAAAGGTCGGAGTTTTGCGACTTGCTGGTGTAGCGCTCTGATGCTGCCGCCCTGGCGGTGCGGAAAAGCTGGTCAAGATTGTCTTTGGCCTGTACCAAGTCCGGTCCAGGCGTAGCCTTTATAGCTTCGACAGCTTCGTCGCTGAGTTCAAGTCCGCGATCGATATAAGCGACGCAGCGTTTCAGAACCGTGTGGACGCCACGCTGAGAAAAGATATCGGAATGGTTCTCAAAGGCTGCACGCTGCTTCTCAAACGAGGCGCGTTCGATGGCTACCT
Organism: Trichoderma aggressivum f. europaeum; assembly: GCF_033847375.1. NCBI lineage: Eukaryota > Fungi > Ascomycota > Sordariomycetes > Hypocreales > Hypocreaceae > Trichoderma > Trichoderma aggressivum. The sequence goes on from NW_026946369.1 coordinate 724,493, forward strand.
TGACAGCTTGAGCGGCTTTGATGCCTCGAACAGCCGCCTTGAGTGCTTCTGTCCTCTCCTGCAGTGCCAACTTGGCAAGTTTATGTGTCTCTTCCTGTTCATCCTCATCTGCGAATCCCGCCGTAGGACCGTCAAAAATACGCGAGTACAGATCGTCAATTTCCTTGTGTGCGGTGCCGTGTCGTCCCACCAGTTCTTGCAGGTCCTTCATCTCGACAGCCAGTGCTGCCTTATCTGCCTGGAGATCCTTCAACTTTGCCTCAGCCTTGTGACGCTTCTCAAGCACTTCGTGGTAGGCCTTCTCCTCCCGCATGGCCCTGTCCTCAAAGGCGCTCTTCTTCTTCAGCACGGTGTAGACGAATTTCTTGGCCACCGAGTCCCTGTAGCTCTTGTGGTTCTTGAGCTGCAGGTTGGCGGCGGCAATGGCCTTTTCGACCTCGGGCTCGAGATCAGCCAGTCGTTTGTCAACATGTTCAATCTTGACCTGGTTATTGTTGAAGAGCCCGGGTGCATGAGCTGTAGCTTCAAGCTCGCCGAGGAGCTGCGCGTTTCTCGATGCCGAGTCTTCAATGGCCTGTCGCACTCTTCGCTCCGCTACTGGATCTGATGGCGGATGCACATGGACTTCGCGACGAGCCGGCATGTTGAACGTAGGAGGTGGCATATAATCAGATGCTGCAGCCTTTCGGTCAGCCATAGAGGCCGTTGAATTCATGGCGGCAAAATGACCTGTTTACGCGTTTACTATGTCGCTTTCCAGATAATGACGAAGGCAAATAACGCGAAATCGCGTCTAAGGAAACCTCCAGGAAAGCGGAGTGCCGCCGTCGTGGGACGGGGCCCTATTTACCTCCAACATTAGCAATGATGTGGTAATACGGGAAATTAAAGCAGATAGGCCAGATTCCAGTGCCTTTCAGGAGATCATCTTGCCAATAGTCGTCATCTTACCGCAGAGTCGAGAAAGATTTGTCATCGCCTAGAAGATTACAGCATAGGGCGAAACAAGCGCCCGTCAGCACTTAGACGCATTTGCCTATGCGTGGAATACCAAGAACTGCGCCACGCATGGAATTTTCACCATACGTGGAGAAATAGCGTACTAGAAGAGTGACAAAACAGCTGCTTCACTGCCGCGTCACAGCCTCGCTATTTGTAGTTTTCATCATCTCCCCTTACAAGCCACTAGCACAACATGACTGAAAGCAACAACCCTTGAGTTGCTCCTACGTCAGCACGCCCGATGCACGTACAAGTGTTTATAATAAGCTTCAATGACATAATGAGCCCCAGTAGTCAATTGCAAGAATCTAAATCTCTACCTGACGACGTCCGTTGCGGCATCCACTGCCCAAATCCGGACCGCCGGTTCGTGGGCACGGCACACCGCGCGGCTAGTTTTTGCGAAATCGAGCGACGCCGCATCCCACATTATTCCGGATGAGTCAGCCCGTGAGAGTCGGTTCAATGTTTTCAGCTCTCTTTGGCCTCGGACTCAACTCGGAGCGCACAAAGAGCGCAAAGACAAAGTACATAGTAGTTTCCGTATCCTGCTAGTTGGAAAGAGAATGCGAACAACACGCTATTAGTTTGCCAAGGAGATTGGTCACTATTACAAAGCCATGTTCATTCCATCCATAGGAGTGAGCTGTCGGCCCGTATTAAAAGCGATTATACCCCGAGTAGCTCCAGGAACTCTCCAAGTCTCTGGACAACCGCTCCAACATAGACCAGCTCGCATCATCATCCCTTCAGTTACAGCGACACAATCACAAACATATAAAATGGCTGCTAAAACTATTCCCACCCTCCACTATCTGGACATTGGTAGAATGGGCCGTGGCGAAGTCGTACGGTAAGTCGTGCGCCACTCAGCAACTCTTCCACAACCAACCTTGAAATTGAGACCTCTTGTAGCCCGTACTGACACACCAATTAGCCTGTTTATGAGAGACGCGGAGATTGAATTCAACGATATCCGGCATCCTTATGATGACACATGGCCGGCTACGAGCGAGAGACTCAAGCAAGAAGGCATTACCCGAACCGGCAAGGTTCCTGCGCTCTTGATCAATGGTATCATTATCAATCAAGTTAGTTACTCAATCAATGACATCTTTTCAAAGCTTAGGAAATACGCTGACATATTTGTCCCGCATATAGCATATCCCTATTTTGCGATATCTCGCTCGAGACATCGGCCGCTATGAAGGCGAAACTAATCATGAGAAATTTCAGCTTGATGCTGTTTCAGATGTTTACAATGATTGGAGGGTAAGTCATTTCCACAAAGGAATAACAACAGTCCATTACATGTACTAACGAATGAGATATAGACTCAATGGGTAGCAAGCCTACAGGGAGTCACAGATGACTACAGAAACAACATTGTACCAGAATACTACAACGTTATTGCAGAGTTCTACTCTGCAAACAACGGCCCTTATCTCCTCGGAGACAGAATATCATACGCCGACTTTGCCGTCTATCAGTCAATTGATAACGATGAACGGATCGGGACTCTTCCAGTAGGTCCATACTTTCAGACAAATTATTTGCCTGGTTCATGGTGCTGACTCATGACGTATAGTCCAAACTCCCTGAAGCAATTCAAAAGTTCCGAGAGGCCTTTGAGGCACGACCAAACATTGCAGCATATATCGAAGAGAATCGCCCAAAGAAAACATAGATGGAGGACACATTTAAAAAAAAATTCACCTTAGTGCTTTTTGAAAGAGAAAAAAAAGTGATTGATTCATTAAATACAATCAGATACAATCAGTCAAGAAACAGCATTGATAAGCATACATATATAGATGTTAAAAGTGCGAAAAATTATTGTTCGGATGAAAAGAAAAAAGCATTGTAACTTCAATATAATTAGAAAAATCGTCGGTCACACAGCTCACGTGCACGGTACATTTATATGATATGCCTCAATGTAATCGTGACTACATGTAGTCAAAACAACTCATGGATCTGGTGATGGTTATTTCATAAGCACAATAATCCAATAGCGACGTCAACATAGTTGAGACAATGCAAGTAGAAATTGCAGCTAGATGTAAAATATATTAAACTATATGCATTTGAGCTTAATTTCGACGTCACTACTTGTCACTATGTGATGTATATCTATCGTCTACCCGGTGGTGCGTAATGTGTCATCATATGAGGGAGGTATCATAGCCACTCGGCCAGGACTGTAAGGAATAATCGATAACATCGTGCTTTCATGTAACGTTGCAGGTTTTCTAGAAATCGAATTAACCCTGCAAAAGACAGGATAAAACAGGGCATGTGTTGCAAAGACCCCAAGCAGGTTCTCGCAAACTTTGCATGAATTTGGCAAATTACACCCCAGGGCAGACGACCTCCTTGCTAGGTCTCATACTGTATAACTTACGTGTACTCCGTACACAGATGTCAGATGTGAGACCCGGTACAGTATGTAGTGTCTTGCATTATATTGCTACCGCTCATCTTCGATCCAAAGGCAAGCTGATCTTTACCTGCCTTCTTGAGCCACATCGGACCGTTGAATTTTGCAACGGAAAATATCTCCTCCGCAATGAATATTCTATTCCATGTCGATTTTGATCCAGCCCAGTAGTTATTAGTGGAAGGAAAATGAGATGCATAAACGTCGTAATTGGGCATGCCCGAAATAGGCTGACAGAGTTTCAAGGCGCATGGCAAATCTGCCACCAAATACATGTCAGATTGAGGAGCCGCTTCATGCGATGAGATCCAGGTTCCCACATCCCGCAGGCCAGTGCATACGCACCTGGTAGATGTTGCAGACCGCAGGAGTAGGCGAGAGAGCGAGAGAGACTCGAACTGATCACAAAATGATTCATAACAATAGAAAGTCGACCGTTAGAAGGACATGCCCAGTACTCGTACTCCACGTCGTAGTGAAAGAAATTGAATCCCGCCTTTTCTCTTTCTTTTCACCCCCAAAAAGCCCCCCGTCCTGCAAGAATCAGCCCATATTTCCCCACACATGTAACGCTGTAATGATTATCTGGCTCGCCCCGGAGCGGCAGTTCCGCGATTTAGCGGTTTGAAATCGCTCACGCTTTCATCGCATAGACGTCAATCATTACGCCGGCGAGAATCTTCCCGCTCCTAGCGAATTAATGCGAAACAAGATGTCAAGCGTCAATGCGACTCCTTCTAGAAGTCCTACGAGTACATCTCTCACACTAAACCCGCACCTAGAAGTTACATGGATACAGGAAGCGACGTCGAAACAAAAAGTAAGAGCTTAAAAAACGACGAGTGCCGAAGAAGAAAAAAAGGAAACAAAAAATGCCCATGCCTGCCAGCCCCTTTCCTACCTTACCTACCCTTGGCTTTCTCCTCACACAGCTGGCGGGAGCTTAAAACACTCGAGCATTCGCTAGGAATTGCCCAGCCCAGCCTGCCCTTCGAGACGCTGCACAGGCCTGCCTGTCTGCCGATCCGGGCTCGCCGTTGGACTTTGCAAACAGTCCATCTCATTCACTTCTCTCCGGACTTATCGTACGTGCTCGTATATACTCATGGTTTCCATGTTAGCGACCGCAGCATGTGGAGATGACACACAGACGCCTCGGCAACAGCCACGTACGAGATGGGGGAGGGGGATAGTATTTATTATACTCCGTAGTCGTACATAATCGTACTCCATTTGCAAGGCCCAGCCCCTATCTAAACAGGAGCGAAAAGACAGAACGCCTCCACTGATGGGGGGCACCATGCCTGGTACTTGATGCTACTCTCAGGGTACACATTTCATACATGTTTGTACTCGTACATTGCCGGACCTACATACAAGCCATGTTTTCTGCAGGGGGGGACAGGGGGTTGTTCTTTTTCCTCTCTTTTTTTCCAAGGAGCCCTGCCGCCATGAACCATGTCAAATCCACCACCGCCTTGGAAAAAAATGCCTTGGCCGCTACATCCCTGCAAGCGGGCAAGCGATTCAGAAGCCTTCCGTGTACCTTGGCGGGAACAAGCAATCTAACGTAGCATTCCTGGGCTTCTCAAGACATGAGGCTGTATATTCTGGTCTCATCTGCGCATTTTACTACAGCCATGAAGTTTCCACTACGGAATGGCATGCGGTCAGTCCATCGTGCAAGATTCCACTGCATACATGTACTTGTTAGCCGAGACTCTCGGCAGGGTTTTCAACACTCTACTCAGTGTTTTCTCGTATTTTGCCTCAAAGTTGTGTCTAAAATGATTCAAGAGTCGGAAAGATTAACAAAACGAGTGTCTCCTCCCCTACGTCCATGCAACTCCGACCTTGGAAAATCAATACCAGGTCGATCACCAGCGCTTACGACGTTCGATCTGAAACAATCTAAAACTAATAATGCGAGGATAATCGATTTTGACTGCCTACTATCGGCGACTTTATTTTTTATTTTAGTTGACTTAAACGCCGCCGCTCTGTTCTAGACTCTCTACGACGGCGGCGAAAATCTGCACGAATTGCATTATAAGCTAAGCTAACGTCGTCGAGAAGATTGGAGTGAGATGTAGTGTTACATCGTCTTCTGATATACGAAACAAGCAGTAAGAAGAAGTGAGAATTCAATAACGTATTACGTTTGTATTGTCGCAACAAGCACCAACGTTTCGGAATAGATTTCGAAGAAAAAAAAGGTGTTATTATTTCTACCTATGTCAAAGAGTATCATATCGTGAGCATCGTTCATCGTCATACAGGCCTTAACGCCTTGCCGAATGGCATGATAAAAACAAAAGAAAGAATAGGCAACTGAAACGCAGCCATAAATGCGCGGCAAATAACCCTCCCCCCTTCCCCCGCCCCCTTCTCTCCATAAAAAACAACGCAATGCGCCATGGATGCAATGATTTCCTCCCATCCTGTCCTTTCATGAGCTGTTGTTGACCCGGTCAAAGAACTCTCCAATCTTATGCTCAAAAGGAGCAAGGGGATGTTCCTCGGCCAGGCCTAGGTCCGAAAGCTTGTATCGGGGATTAGTTGTGTGCATGGCCATGTAGCCCTGGACACTCTCCTTCCAGGACTGCTCATAGACACCCCTGCCTTTGAGGATCTCGTCAACTCGCTTTGCGGCCTCTATCGACTCGTTGCTTACGTCTTGGAGGACCGCCAGCATGGGCTTGCCGCTGGTATCGACACGGTTGTGAAGGTAGTTTCTTGTGTCTCCACCGACCTCCTCTTTGTAGAATCTAGGTGGGAGATTAGCTATGGAGCCCCCCCCCCCGTCATGGTATTGTTGTGTGGGCGTTTAACTCACGAGAGCACATCATTGGAGATGTCAATGAAACGGGCCATGTCGGGGATCGCCTCGAGGAAGGCCGCGACGTCAGGATACTGGGCCTTGGGGTAGCAGAAGACGGCATAGGCCACGTTCATTCCCGACATATCCCTGTAGAAATCCGGAAATTTGTTGCCGGCACGCGTAACTGCCATGTGCTGGAAGCCGTCGTGGCGCTCCAACAGGTTGCTAGTGAGGAACTTGAGCACGGAGATCTGCAGCATGTTGGCGAGGACAGTGTCGAAGTGGTCATCCGCCTCGCGGAGCAGGATGGCAATGGCCTCGAGCAGGTTGTTTGGCTGCCGCTCGCCTCGGAAGAAGCGTTGGTGGAATTGCAGGGCCTCCTGGACCATCTGGTTGCTCTGGCCGACAATGTCGTCGTACTGGACAACGAGCCAAGTGAACAGACCGACATACCCCTGGACTTGCACGGGATGGTTGGGGTGGGCGAGCTATTGTACCTTTTTTGTTAGCCAAACACTTTGTGCAACCCATGGCGCGCCAATCCAACCACTTAGAAACAAGAGAGAGAGAAACGCACCAATCCTTCTGCGTAGCCTAGACGGAATCCCTTTGCAGAAATCTTGGTATTGAGCGGCACATCGAACTCAATGGCTCGCTTATGCATGTAGGCAAGCAGACCTTCGACGGCCTCGGCCTTGAGCTTGGGTGCTCCGGGATAGTTGAGCTGAGCGAGCATGTCGGAACAGATGGGTGCCACTTGAGCAGCCAGCTTCTTTGGCTCTGTGGCCAAAGAGCCGTCCACTGGGCTGTCGTTTCTTGGGAGGAACTGCTTCAATGCCGTGAAGACCCGGCGGTACATGGAAGCGGCCGTGGTGTGGTAGCCAGACTTCCGTGCAATGACCATTTTGGTATAAGTTGTTGGATAGCAACCAACCAGAGGATAAAATGTGGGAAAACTGATATTCGAGAAGATCTAAGGCCGGTGTGGCTTGATAGTAGTAAAAAGCAAACAAAAAGAATTGGAGAGTATAACAAGTATGGGAGTGGAAAAAGCAAGTATACTCTTAAGCTTCTATGAGGATAGACTTGAGACTAGAGTTGAGGTGAAACGCACCAGACGGGGGAAACCTTGGATCTTTATTCATAGCGTGTGCCCTCATCCTGGCGGCCAGCTCGGGAGGGCTGATATATTACAAAGGCATTCCCTGTTTGGGCTCGAGTTGAATCGAGCAGGCAGTTTTCCCAATTGAGCATCGTGGCCGTGGTCGAGCAGGAAAGAATCAACGAGGTCAAGGAATATGGCTCGCTCGCGTATATTGTGGGTGAGCCTAGCTTATGCTGTTGGTCGTTAGTTTGCATGGTAGTCTTGCTGTAAATTGGAACGAGGGGAATATGACTAACTGTGAGATTGTACAGTCGTATCTGATCTCCGGTGGTTCCCCAAAGACCAGCAGCAGAGCCGTGGAACCGTCCGATTCTATCAGTAATGTTAATGTTAAAACGTGACCGGGAACCTCTGCCCACTCCGCCCACTTAGTGCGTGGCGGTGGGTAGGGTGCGGCAAGCATGATAGTGATGTATCAACAGCTTAGACTGCTCTATTGGATCGTGTCAAGCCTATCTGGGAGAAGAGGATTGACGTTTCCAGGAGCTAGTTCAGTCGGCTGAGTCGCCATCTGCATCTCCTCCTCGTTGACCTGGATGAAGAGAAAGTGTAAAGCCCTCACCGCGAGCGTTTCCCGGAATGTACCGGACGGCAGCCCATTGTCACCGAGAGAATGGAGACGAAGTCGCATCAGTGTAACCGCTTTGCATATCATTTGGCTGTTGGTCAGCCTGCTCATTTACATGCCCTCTCTTCTTCCACTTTCACTTCGGCCATGCTTCCAATCGAGGCGAGTGTGGGGATAAACCTGGTAGACCAGGGCGCCATGAGGGCAACAATTCCCTTCTCCTACCGCTCTTGTACAAGTACCGTCGTTGGTCGTTGTTGCTCACACATGAAAGGAGAGGGGAAGGGGTGGTTTTCCTCTGAGCAGCCCTGGAGCCATGAATAGCCTCAACCCTTGCCCAAGAACACCTGTCGCCCTTGCACCGTACGGCCGTCGTCTATCCATTTAGTTCTTTATTGGCCAAGGATTCTTCAGCCCTCGTGCAGTAGCTTCGCATTGTTAACGCCGGACTTGCTATCATGTCACTTGACGCTGGAGAGCGCGGTAGAGAGCTAACCTCGTCAAAAAGAAGATCTTCAAACCCCCAGAGCACCTGTTCATTGCCTCTCCATAATTCGTATTGTGGGACGAACTGGTTCCCCTCTTCACGATCTTAGTTCTTACTACCTGTACATGATGACGGCCATCCGTCCATTTATCTGGCATGCGGAATACAGCCAGTGATGGAGCTGGCCCGTCCTGCGTGCGTTCGAATCGGATCTATGAAGCAGGGAAGGCATGTATCATATCAAAATACGTCATCCATGGCTAACACGGCCTCGAGAGTCATGCCACCAATGTCCAGTACATCTACTTACTCGTACCATGAATACGTACGAGTAGCAATGTCGTTGGCCGCCACCCGTGTCTGTAGATGCGACGGAGCACATTATCTTGCATTAGCACGTGCTTTCACTTAGCGGCTCTTGTCCTTCAAGTCATTTCCTCTTCTTTGTTAGTCATAGTCATACAAGTACAGACCTGTCGACTTTGACTCTTTTCTTGTGTTGCCTTGGTTGAAGAAGCTTGTGCCGTCTTGGGAAACGACGTGCAGTCCTCAAGTTGTCCAACAGAGCCTCCCCTCGACGTCGAGACCAATAACTACAGTACTGTAGCTTCCAAGACGGCTTGACCTGTCAATTGACGCTGGTGGGTCAAAGGGCCGTTACACCAAGCGCGCCAAGCTCGCGTCTGGCAATGGGGTCTATCCGGGGTTCCGCTGGCAAGGGTCATGGCCTGTAAAAGAAATGACACGCTCGTGACACTCTGGCAGGGCCAAGGGGCTGGTATATGCCGCTGCGAGAGGATTGGGTCATGCCCACGGCAGACTCCTCTCACTTGCATACACAGACAGGTGCGGGTGTTGTACGGTGAAGATGGGACGAAAACTCGGAAATGCTCCAGCTGGACTGGATATGCCCTTGAGGACACCCCCTGGAGGCGTGCAGGATGGATGCCTCTAGAAAGGAGCTCTCAGGGATCATACAGGCATGTACTCGTACCTGTAAAAGGACCCAAGTAGGTACAGGTACTGTACTCGTACTCCCACTTCGTTTGTGCTGTTGGCTGCGTCTTCTCATTGTTTCGCCCTGTTTGACCAGGGGTGCGTGCAATCAAATCCACCTGGGACTGTACTCGTATGTACTCGTACGGTCCCCCTACTGTACAATATGAAGCTGTCTTGCAGGCTTCCAAAGAGGTCGATTTATCCACACTCGCTCGTACAGTAGCATAAAAAGGCGTGCCGGCAGGCGACGGCTGAGGCGCAAAAGCCGCTCCGTAAAAACAGGAAGCTAGCTGATCGGCCGAAGTGGAGGGCCTCAAAAGTGAGGGCTTTCGCGTCGCCCGATAAGTGATGTGTAGCAACTGGGGTCACGTCGTCGCGGAAACTAGCCAGTCTGGCGATAGCGAGAAGAGAAACCACGTAAAGAGCGAGGATGAGAAGAAGAAAGGGAAGAGGAATAATTAGAGGCAGACTCGCCGCCCGGGTCATCTCTCGTCTCGTTCTCGTACGGCCTGCTAGTATGAAGGACGCACACTACCTAGTCGTCACTAGGCGAGTTGCTTGCACCCGTGCTTCGTCTGCTGCACTTGTACGGACGAGAATACAGGGGTGCGTCAAACGACATGCATTCCTGGCTATTGATACTTGCTGTTTGGGGAGTTGGGGTCACGGCAAATACTTCAGCTGGCAAGGATAGGCAAAGCTACCAAACATTGGCAAGCCCGGAGGGAGCTCCGTGCAATTGTCCCCCTCATACTATACTCATACCAGTTGTTGTCCTGGGGTCAACCCACCTACCTACTGTGCTCGTACATGGACACCATTATACTGATGTGGCTACGAATATACGGTATGATTACCCCGTACTTACATGTGATTTGATAATGTCCAGGACGGAGTAGGCTACGGAGTACGTAAGAAAGAACTAATTACCCCTTGCATATGCATACGCGTAGTTCAACTGCCACTGCCGCCACAAGCGTATTCCTATGCTATCCAATGGCTTCTTTGGTCTGAACAGACCAGCAATTGCCAATACCTACCTACTGTAGTGATTGTGTGTGCGTGTGCTCCGTACCTAGTTATACCAACCGTCGGTAGAATGTGGCACAAAGGCAAAGACTCTCCTCCCCCTTTCCACTAGGTGGACTCATGTTTGAGGCGGCGGGATTCCCAGAGAAAGGGAAAACAAAAAAAAAAAAAAAGATTTGGATGAGCGGTCCGTCCCTTGCCTGTTAGTATTAACGGGCTCGAGGTAAGATTGTCGACACGTGTGACAAGTCCCGGACGGGCCTCTCCATGCCTCGCGCGGTCGTTCCCCTGTCGCCGCCCAAAAGGCGGCTTTTGAAATGTGACAGCCGACAGCGCGAAGCCCGCTTGGCCTCATTTTCGGTCACTCTTGGTATAAACGCCGGGCGTCCTGCTGTCTGCGTTGGGTGCGAGCTGATGCATCCTGCGGTTTCTGAACCTGTACCTGTACCCCCCTGCCCATAAGGTGCCCAGAAGGCCAAAAAGAAACTCGACGAGTTGAAAGTGGTGCCTCGCGGACTTTGCTCGTCACGGCCCCGGATCCTGTTTCGGTCATACGACTGTTCCCTTTTGCTTGAACACACACCTACTGCCTACTTCCCTATTCTGATATATTATTGTTTCCACCAAGATGAGCATTGCGTACAGGCGCCTCGACCCCTCAAAGCGCGAAATCCGCTTGCTGGAGATCCAGTCCGCTCGCAACCTCAATGACCCAATCGAGTGTAAACTCGTCACGGTCCGCGTGACGGACGACCTCGAGTTTATCGCGCTCTCGTCCCTCTATGGCGATGCCAGAGAGACGGAGCGCATCTACATCTCGGGGCTGCCAGTGACCATCACCTCCCACCTGGCGTCAGCCATCAAGAACATCCGCGCCGTCTTCTATCCCACCATCTCGCGGAGGTTCCAACGAACTCCGGCCCGACGCCCGCACGGCGCCCCGAGATGGTTTCGCCAGCTCTTTGGCGCAAACTCGACCCAGCGTGGAGAGCTTGAGGCTCGCTCCCTTCGCGTCTGGGTCGACCTCGTATGTATCAACCAGAATGATGAGGAGGAGCGTCATCGCCAGACGCTCGACATGCGCATGATCTACAAGGCGGCCGAGCTCGTCATCGGCTGGCTGGGTGACAAGACGGAGCACACCGACGTGGCCATGATGACGCTGGCCGAGATCGAAGACGCCATGCCGGCTCACTGGGGAGACCCAGGTGACCGTGAAAAGCATCCCGAGGATTACTCCCCAACCCATCGTTGGGCTCGACCCATCACTCACATCTGGTCTCCGGGCCCGGGAGGCGAGATTCCCTTCCTGATGCCTCACTGGGTTGGATGCAACGACTTCATGACGCGCCAGTACTTTCAGCGGCGCTGGATCCTTGAGGAAATCGCCCTCGCCCGCTTTCCCACGTTCCTCATTGGCGACGTCATCGTGCCATGGAAGCAAGTACTCCGTCTCAATCGGATGATGGAGGAGTTCAAATACCACCCGTCAGAGGTGTTTGAAAAGGTATAGTGTCTTCGAATCTCTTCTTGAGTCTCGACTCACACCACACATGAACGCTAACGTGTTGCTGCAGGAACTGAGCGCCATGATTGCTGAACTACCCCTGGAGACGGCCCACAAGCTCTTGGACGAGTTTGCCAAGAGAGAGGCCCTCGAGGAGGCCCGCATTCTCAAAGAGACGGGCAAGAGCAGAGCTACTTCTTCTACACGTTCTAATGAATAGCCCACAGTGCCACACACACACACACACGTTGGGAATAATTACAGTGATATTTGTTGTGACGGGAGCGGCGGCGTCAAAGCGGTTCATTCACACAGTTGGCATTTCGCGGGTTTTGGTGTGAAGGGCATGACAGGATACCCAAAGGTTGACTTATACGCAATGAGGATACCCCATAAAGATTTTTCCTTATTTCCTTCTTGGTTCAGCACGATAAATTGTTTTTGTTATTTGGGTATTCTTGTCTTTAGATTTGGTTTCTTTTTCTTTCTTTTTCATGTCTTTGTTTTTGTTTTTTCTTTTCTTTTCTTTTTTTGGCTTTTTATTCTCGTGTAATTCGACGTCCGCACAGTTACATGCGCGGCTCATTTTCCCATCTTGGAGAGCTTGTGCAGCTACACTTTGCAGAAATGAGATGCTCCCTTTTGTCCGGACTGGGGACCTAGTATGACAACATTATTATAGATCAATTGGAACATGCAACAAAATAAATGAAGAAGACAGTTTTGTTAATACATCTTTTTGAGTGGCAACACTCAGAACCAACGTGCCGGAAGCGTTGCATCTCCTGCAGCCAGAAATGCCGTTGGTTGATGAGTTGCAGCAAGACGATGATACCTTACGTTTTTGGCATTGCGGCTTACCCTGTATAAAGTTCTTCCGGAATGCTACTCCAACAATCCGGTAATAAGTCTACCGTTCAAATTTTCGTCATGATTGCGAGAAACATTACTCGTCACTTCAATTAACAGTAGTACTAAAGACCTGCCTTGAGTTGTAGGGGTATTGCTAGACATGATTCAACGTGAATTGTATCGCAGCTGTATTGTAAACATTCCAATTTAGTAATATTGTAATACAAACATATCCTTTGTAATTTCTTATCTAATACCCCGTGTAACTCATTACCCATACAAGCCAATATTTGGCATCAGGCGGGGTCTCTGCCATCATCATATGCTCCATATGAGAAGACACCATTGGATGCCAATTTTCAGTTGACAGACTCCACAAATACCTTTTTGCTTCTAGAGTTGCTCGGCTTGGAATTCCCAACAGACTGGGCGCAGCTATTGTATCGCTTAACGAAGCGGTCAAAGCCCGAGAAGCACGTTATTCGTGCCTGGTAGCTCCGAGAACAGTAGATAGGAGAACATCATGTGGGAACTGCCACGTTGAAGGGGGTCGTTTTATCCAAAGTACCAGAATTTGGTAACAAGTGTTGTGACAACTGACATGGAGCCTGCAAGCAAAAGTTGCCACAGCGGCCCTTACCAGTCCGCCGGCTATATGTATTAATGTACCCAAATGGAGTTTACCCACCGCGTATGTCATCCCATCTTTTGCCTAGCTCACCGACACTTTTGGTTAAAAGTCCTATCATGCCCACTTTCTCCAACTGTTGTTGGCCGTGGCAAATCCAGGGTATTTGTCAGTTGGAGCAGGGCAAAACACCAAGTACGGAAAATGCTTTACAGAAGGCTACTGCTGCAATTGAGAGAGTGGTTTCCTGAGTAAAAGAACAAGCTTTTTCAACACGATATAAGCATGATTATACAGAAAACGATGTTGTTATAAGCCAGCTATTTGTAAACTACTGCTGCTAAAGATGACGTGGGAAGGACAGTCCCGTATATTGTATATCGCATTTATGGGCGGATTACCTCATCTGTAGCCCGGTGTGGTCATTGAAGAGAAGTGGAAGCCAATGATGAACATGAAGAGAGAGGTGGCAGAGAGAACGGAACGATTAGAACTTTGTTTATACATCCAATTACGTGAAGCCAAAACCAATGGCCCTTTGGCTTGCTCTAAAAGTGGGAAGCTTTGAGAGATTGCATCGCATTATCACTATGTTGTTGCTTTCCCCTGGACTGCATTCGGCGTTTGGGATATCTTGCATGGCCGGTAGCCTTGCTTCGGATATAAGTGAGACTCGGCAGCTAATGGGAAGTTGATATTCTAATAAGGTTATATTCACTGGCTGTCTAGGCTATCTCATAATCGAAGCGGCCTTACATATCCGGCGCAAGTTTCTGAGCAGCTCAGAAAGCTAGCTTCCCTTGACTGCGATATGATTGGCCCTTCAATTCAATACATGTATGATGTGCTCAGACCGAGTCTGTAAGTTGGTTTGTAACATTATGAGCATGTAGTTACACCGTTGAGAGCATCTTGATTGCAATCATTCAGATTGTTTGTGCATGGGCTTGATGTCTAATGATACATTATCAGCAAGAGAATAAATCTTTTATCAGATTTGAACAAAGGATTTGCTTACAGGACAGTTTGAAAAGGTATCAGTTGGGTTTCCATTGAAATCAAGTGAGTGGCAGCTTCCGGCACCAAAGGCACCGCCAAAGAAGCATTTTCCGGGGCCAATTGCAAGGGCTGTAGGCGCAAGCAGAATTGCTGCGGCAATGAGGTTGATTTTGAACTGCATGTTGAGATTGATGGAGAGTATTGGTATTGGTAATGTGTTGTCTTGAAAGCAAGAGTAGTGAGATGAATTGCTGTTTGGAACTGTAGCTTGGGCCCAGCTGTTTTATACTTCTTTTTGCTTGCCAAATTACCTTGATATATATAGCAACGAGATCAACACTCGATTGCCTCAATTGCTATACAAGGTTCGAAAGACGGCCATGCATTGTCGATCAGGTCTGAGTAAGCTTAACGTTGCGTTAGCAAAGCTAATGTGAAGTTAATTACGGTAGTGCCATTGTTTCAAGATGTTGAAGAAAGGGTAACCGTAATGCTGATCTACTGTAAATAGCATCACATCAATTGACTACATGGGTGGCTCTGGGTTACTTCCCAGGTAATAGCGGAAAGAAGACGGGCATGCAAGTGGATTTGGATTTGCGTTTTGATGATTTTACTCCTCATTGCCAGCTTCCGTATTACGCTGCTCATTGGGCTGTGGCCCTAACGTGAGCTACTTTAGGGATGCGGACAAATGCCGCTCTCTTTTTGTAATGCGGAGTTCAGTGTCAGCTATACTCTCAAGTTCGGAAAACGCATCTCTAGATCGGGTGCTGACACGGCACTTATTTCAGAACAACCTGCTGGTCACAGAAGGCACCTCGAGTCACAAACCTTTGCATCTCTGTAACTTGTGGTAGTGCTCTTCAGCCCTATGCCCCTCGGCTCTTTGACTTGTCTAGCATGAGCATTGGGGTACAGAAACAGGACCATGTGCAGAAGACCAGTTGTTTTACTTTCTACCTTGCTTGAAACGTTCCGGCGTGTGATAAATTTGGAGTACAAGTTTAAAGTTAAACTGAGCCTCCCTTACGTCGCCTGAACCCGTTTATAGCAGGTCATCTTGTTCGTGCGGCCGAGCTAACTTGCGCTACGCAAGGGCTTAGCTGACATCAGGGGGCTCAGTTGTTCAATACAGCCGTTTACTAGTACGGAGCAGTAATTGGTGCATTTTCTCCAAGTAACAATAGCCCTGGAGTACAAAGAGTGGCGCTGAAATGCCGCTTACAAGTCTGCCAGCTAATGGACAAAAAGGCAGTTCAGGCACCACGTACTTCGCACTCCATACTTGTTATGTCGACACGTTTTGCACCAAGCTCACCGACACTTTGGTATAAAAATCTCTGCCGCTGCACCGTCGTTCTGTTGGCCGTGGTAAAATCCAGAGTGTCACGGCATCGTGGCGATTCGCCAACATACCTGCTGGTTGGGCGCAAATTTTCAGACGTTGGTTCCAGTGCGGGCGGAGCTGCTCATATTCAGGAGAACCACGGGGGAAGAAATTATATTCTGGTAGAAAGGGTGAGTATTTGTGATACTGCAACTCTGTAGATTGCAACACTGGGTATGACTGGACCCGTCAGTCCACCGTTGGTGTGCTGTTGGTCGTCAAACGTTGAAGAAATTGTTTCCTTGGCTGTTGTTGGCTCTAATGACGCCCGTGAATCGAACCATGCGTGCATGCAGCAAATGACAAATTACATCAAGGATGTCAATAAAGCCTCACGCAGAAGCCGATGGTAGCATCGTCGGGAATTGGCCGTAAAATGATATGGGGAGAGATACGGGCATCAATCACTGCCTCGCTTCTTTGCTTTCTCCATGATCAATGAACCGATCCGAGGGTAAATTTTCTCTTCTGGAGAAAAAAACAAACGACCGGATGACTTGATGCTGTGTGCGGTATGATGGCTGTGAACAGGGTCAGCTCACATTATCGATAACGCCATCCATGTGAGATGAATGTCAAGGGGTGTTGGAAGATTAGTAAAGTGCCTGATCTTTACAATGAGAGTCTCTTGGCGATGATTGGCGAGTAAACACACAATCACCCTAGTGAATGGGCTTGATTGGAATATAAAAGCATGAGATTAGGTGAATAATTGAAGTCAATACTCTATTCTAGTCATTGAGGGAATATTTATGCCTGTTTTCTTTATTCATGCTAATTGCCAGCATTCAGACAATTTTGGGGTTAAACCGTTCTGCCTGAACAAAGTTGAGGCGATAAATCTGCTACTGGAATGTGCTAGTTTCTCGTTTTGAAGACGTTTCCTCTTGGGTTGTTGCCAATAACTAGTAGATTCAACCAAGTCCACTAAACTCGACAGCTGTTATGGAAACTTCAATGTTGTCTCACCCCGCATTGACTTGGAAGAGATCCAGATCCATCATGGCAACAAACTACAAATTCCAGCGGAAAATGACTTAAAGTGAGACATGCCTCAACACAAGTTTCACAAGTGCTCGGTCTCGGCCGCCGCGGACAAAAAAAACTCAAGATGCCGTCCATCTAATTTCTAATATAGGTGAGATTGAGCTTAAAAATTGCCCGGACGCGATCTATCCGGATCAGCTCAGATGGCGCGCTTCTTGGCCCGCCGTATTCGTAATCGGAATGCCGTGGCCCGACTCCATACAATTGAACAAACAAACACCACGCGAGAATTGAAGATGTCTCATACAAACTTTCATCGCACCATTTTGATGAGCATTTAAACAGAGAAAACTCACCTGATTCTCAACGAGAGTGGCGTCACGGCATCTCGGTCCATGAAACCGGCTTCTCAATCGACGCACAAGCAAACATGACTGGGACAAAGCCCAGTTATGACTTTGGCGGACCGTGAGTTCAATGACAGAATCGAGAGCGTAGAAGCCGCCTTTCTAACGCGTCATCTAGGCTAGGCACTTCCGCTATTGTCTTTGGCCTCCCCGTGCTGCTCTACTTCTTCTACTTCACTTGCAACGATGTTGCCGGCTGTCCCGCGCCAGCCCTCCTGGAGCCTCGCTCCCTCACGTTAGCAGAGCTGACAAGCCAGATACCATGGCCTGAGGATGGCATCTGGGGGTTTGCCAGCTGGAAGGTCAGCGGCTGGGTCGCAGCTTACTACCTGCTCAGCCTGGTGCTCTATCGACTGCTTCCTGGACAGGAGATTTACGGCACGAAGCTGAGAGAATCGGGCCGGCCGCTCAAGTACAAGCTGAACGGTACGCAAGGCGGATGGGAAAGGAATGGACGTCGGAGAAGAGATACATTGCTAACAATCGATAGCGTTTCCCTCTACTCTCGTCCAGCTAGCCGCATGCGCTGTAGGAACTGGTCTGTACGGCGCTGATTTCGCCGTCTGGACGTTCATCGACGAAAACTACCTGCAGATTTACACAGCCAATCTCGTCCTCGCATTCGCAATCTCCGTGTTTGTGTATGTACGAAGCTTCAGCGTCAAGCCAGGCAACCCTCAATTGAGGGAGCTCGCCCAAGGAGGCCACACTGGCAATATCATGTACGACTTCTTCATTGGCCGCGAGCTGAACCCTCGCATCACGCTTCCCCTTTTCGGCGAGATTGATCTCAAAGTCTGGCTTGAGATGCGGCCTGGCTTGACTGGTTGGATTCTTCTCGACCTTGCCTTTGTTGCGAAACAGTATCGCACTTATGGATACGTGTCCGACAGCATCCTCTTCATTGCCGCGGTGCAGAGTTACTACGTCCTCGAAGGCCAGTATGCCGAATCGGGAGTTCTCGGCATGATGGACACCATCACGGATGGTCTGGGATACATGCTCACCTTTGGAGACATTGTTTGGGTCCCGTTCTTGTACTCTACCCAGACCCGTTACCTCTCCGTCTTTCCCTTGCAGCTAGGCTGGGCGGGCATTGCCGCCGTGTCTGCCGTATTTATCGTGGGAGTGTACATATTCCGCGCCTCCAACTCGCAGAAACGCATCTTTCGTACGCAGCCGGATCACCCCAGCGTCAAGGGCATGTCGTATATCCAAACCAAGCGAGGCACAAGACTTCTCGCAGATGGCTGGTGGGGAGTATCGCGCCACATCAACTACTTTGGAGACTGGCTTCAAGCATCGCCCTTCAGTCTTCCTACCGGCGTGGCGGGATACTTGATTCTCCCTGCCGGAGCCGTTACTACTGCGGGTGCTGGCGTTGCTACGATGCTGGATGGTCGGGAGGTAGTTCAGGGTGCGGCAAGAGGCTGGGGCATGGTTTACACGTACTTGTACGTCGTGTACTTTGCTACGCTGTTGATACATCGCGAGAGGCGGGATGACGCGGCGTGTGCGGAAAAGTATGGCGAGGACTGGGAAAAGTACAAGAAGACTGTGAGATGGAGGATTCTGCCTGGTATTTACTGAGATTGGGGGGAGCAACATGATACTGTCATTGGGTTTCTCCATCTTTGCGACAGATGCTCTGATATCAGCGCACCTGTTGTACCTGTTGCTCCTTTCTAGTAGTGTTTATTAGAGTTGGCCCGCATTTGTCACGATCCGCCACTTTGAACTTATAATTCAGTTCTCACGGTAACCAACTTAATATACGAGACAAGATTTACGCCTCTTTGCTAGTGTTCAAGGTTTGCTTTGTTGATGTTTCTTATCTGGTCCTCTATATCAACAGCGACGGGCCCATTCCATGCCCGCAGCTCTTTTGTAAACGCTCAACATTGGCCTTTCCATTTTCATTTTGCAAGAAAGACTCATGAACCCTAAGCTGTTAGCAACGGACGGTACCTCGCTCTTATATCTTCAAGGCCAACTTATACACATACCCACGAGCAAAATATCACATTGTCCCAAAATGCGTGATCCCGACTACGTCAGATTAGATCTTTCATTGATCCCTGGGCTCCATCGGAGGGAACGCCCGGATAACTGGCCAGAAAAGACAGATATCGTCTTGAAGAAATTTGTTGTCCCACAGGATGTAAGGTGGCCATCCATCTAAGACACGGCCATTATTACCCTATACTAATATATTCTAAATAGGTTTTTGACAAACCAAGTCCCGTCACAATCTCAAAAGCCGGCATCCTAAATCTTCCCCTAGAGCTTGTACTACAAATCTTTTCCCACGCGAGCCAGGACAGCGGCATCTGTCTGGCTCTCACTTGCAAGAGCCTTCTCGTGGCTTCAACACTCGCCAATCTCCAGCGGCCAACCCTGCCTCCAGAGAACCGGATTCCCTTTTCGGATTACGAGGGTGCAATTCTTCATCCCGGTCATCCGGAGCACCTCTCACGAAGAGCAGTGATTATGTTCTCCTTCCTCATCCACCCCCTTGATGAGAGACTGAGACGGTCACAATCGGTTAAATTCTGCCAAGATTGCCTTTGCTATCGGTCGACGGAACCTAGCTGGTGGGCGGGTAAGGGCGCACCATGTCCTGGAAAGGTAGCAATCGGGAGACACTGGGCGCTGGTTGTTAAGCATTGGCAGTATGGGCAGATGCTTCAGTGCCCGGAGTGTTGGTATTCCGATCACAAGACAGGCTGTGAGGGATGCCGCGAGAGAAAAGATGGAGCAGTCAGGAACTGCCCTGGTAGAGAAATTGGTGCACGAGACAAGGGTCGTTGAGATTTGAGCACCTACTTGTACACATACATATCTATATCACCCATGTAGTTTTCGATCTATACAACTCACTCATAGTCATTCTTCAATACATGACATTTACATATTCATGGGAAACTCAATCTTGTAATTCATCTCAGTAGATAAAAGATGAGGCAAAATGTCGCAAAATATTTTATCCTATCGTCAAGAACAAGCGTTCCCCACGAAGAAAAGACAGAGACATTAGCCATGACGAAAACATAGACATTAATAAATGCAGCTGACGCTTCTCCACCGCTTGGAACCGGAAGGCCACGAGCCGAGAACGGCCAGAATAAGCTTAGGAGATGCTTGTTTCCTCTTCCCAGGCCCCCAAGTAAGCTTGAATGCATCGACGCAAAACGGCCCAATATAGAAGGAGAGCAGATGCGCGGGGGGATCGTGGCCCGGCTCAGCATCAGCATCAGCAGCCAGCGAACGAACTCCCTGCAGATTAAAATCGATCAGTATTAATTGCGTCAACACGATACGATATGATATGGATCATGGCGATGCTGAGGCGGAGGCTGAGCGCCAATTGACACCCATGTCCAAAGCGCACCAACAATCCGAAACCTGAAGCAATGGCGCGTTTGGAGCTCCAAAACACGGAGCCATTTCGATGTAAGCGGCTCGGGCAATACTTGTTCCTCTCCCGCGACTGCTTGAAACGATGGAAGCCCCAAAGAAACAGAAACCCGATCGTCAAACAGGGGCGATTTCAGCGTGAAACTCGTTCCGAGGGCTTTGAAAAAATGTCACCGTCTGTGCTGTGCTGGGCGCGTGTGATGCTCCCCAATCATGAGCTGATGAAGAGTAGAAACGGGCGGCAGTGCTGGGGGAAAGGGAACAAATCAGCGTTGTAATGGAGTAACAGGAATGAATGAATGTTCAATAATAGTAATTATTATGATTATTTGACAAATTGCTCGTGCTTGTGACCCGGAACTCGGGCGCATTGACACATCCCAAATTGGCAATTTTGATGCTCAAATTCATCCGGTCGATCTACACGGACGCACTCAATCGCAGTCTGTTTGTACAGTATCTCGAGTATACCGAATCACTCGAAACCTCTTTGTTTTCCACAACTCTCGCGACATGTCGATTGAAACATTCACAACGTCTGTTTCCCCCCCTTCTTACTCCGTACATACATCTCCAAAATCTCCATCACTAACATGTGAAGAACAAAAAAATGCCACTATTCCAGAAACCATCCCCACCAGCCGATCGCCGCAAAACATTAGGCGCATGAACTTGCGAAACCCCATTGTCGCAGAAATCAGCGCCTCCCGAAAACACCCCCTGCCTATGTCGTGTCATGTCTTCTCTCCCCACACTCTATACTTCCGTCTCTCACAAAGTGTCCCCCCAGGAGAAGCGCATAGACGCTGCAGAATCTGATCAAACGTTGCCTGGTTTCGAGAACCTCCGCCCCCTTGTTAGGCAAACCCGCCCGCCATACCGTTAGATGTCCGTGTCAACATAAGCGTCCGTGTCAGTGAGAAAACATCTTCGCCCGGCCCCTCGGCCAGATTTTGCCAGAGCAGGGGGGAAGGGAAGATTGAGACGCTGAATCGAGCTTTGTTAGTTTTAGTCTCGCGAAACAAAAAGTAAAAAAAAAAAAAAATTAATCGAGTTGCTGTTGCGATCCATCGTGTATAAGAGGAGCTGTGAGCCCCGGCCTCATACAGACTTTCCTTCTTTTTCTTCTCCATCACCAACTTCCACCTTCACCTTTTCCTTCAACCTTCACTTTTCAAGGCCCGGTGCCGCTTTCCCAACCTTCCTTTCTTTTCAGAGTCCCGACCTGGTGTCGCTTGCTTCGTTTTTACCTTTACGATTCAAATCAACTCTCTCTCTTTTGGAACTTTCCACCACAATCTTTACTTTATCACAACAAACACAAAAACATCAATAAAACACCGCCAAAATGGTTCGCTTGTCTGTTGCCGCTCTCTTCACTTGTAAGTTGGACACCAGCTCCCTTTGCTGCCTTTGAGAGCCCTCTCTTCTAACATCTCTCTCCAGACACTCTTTCCGTCTACGCCCTCGGCGACCCTGCTGGTGCTAAGAACGTCGGAAATGGTAACGGTGGTCAATTTGTACGCTCCAACTCCCCTCTCCCGAGTCTCTCACAAGTTCGATATAACTGACTTCGATTCCAGATTGGCGGCGAGTGCTTGTCCAGCAAGGACTGTGCTTCGACCTGCTGTGCCTTTATAAGCGGCGGTGGTGTTTGCTCTGTAAGTTTGCCAACGCTCCCCTCTTCTGGTCCGGGACTAACCTCTGCATTCAAGGGTATCGGTGCCCAGTTCCAGGCTGGGAAATCAGGTTGTGGTTTTGGTGATGGTGGTGCTCCTCCTTCTCAGCCCAGCGGTGGCGACTCGACCTCGGGAGATGCCGGTGCCTCCAACGGCGCCGCTGCTGCCCCTGCCGGCTTCGACGCTTCCGTCGGCGATCCTAATGGTGCCAAGAACCTCGGCAACGGCGCGGGCCAGCAGTTCATCACCGGTGCCTGTCTGAGCAACGCCGACTGTG
Organism: Trichoderma aggressivum f. europaeum; assembly: GCF_033847375.1. Taxonomy (NCBI): domain Eukaryota; kingdom Fungi; phylum Ascomycota; class Sordariomycetes; order Hypocreales; family Hypocreaceae; genus Trichoderma; species Trichoderma aggressivum. The sequence goes on from NW_026946369.1 coordinate 747,147, forward strand.
CCTCCGGATGCTGTGCTGCTCTCAACGGTGGTGCCGTCTGCTCTGGCGTCGGTGCTCAGTTCCAGAACGGCAAGCAAGGCTGCGGCTTCAGCAGCAGCGGCGGTTCCTCTTCTGCTGCTCCCGCTGCTCCCGCTGGTGATGCCAACAACGCTGCTGCTCCCCCTGCTTCGTCTGCTGCTCCCGCTGGTTTCAACACCGCCGTTGGTGATCCCGCCGGTGTCAAGAACCTCGGAAACGGCCAGGGCGCGCAGTTCATTACCGGGATTTGCCTCAGCAACGCCGACTGCGCTTCTGGATGCTGTGCTGCTCTCAACGGCGGCGCCGTCTGCTCTGGTGTTGGCGCTCAGTTCCAGAACGGCAAGCAGGGCTGTGGCTTCTCGGCTGCCAAGCGCAGTGTTGAGCGCTCTCGCATTGCCCGCCGCTTCCGTGCTTAAGCTATGACAACCCGGTGGTATCAAGCGGTGGCTGGGATGGAGGCAAAATCGATAGTCATTATCTACCTAATTCTTCCACTGTACGACTAGACCTTAATAGATATTCACTATCATTATAACTACACATGGACGCTCTCATTGTGACTATGCGGTTGTGAATCGTAGAGGCTTATGAATAAGGACATGATCATTGGACTATGGACATGTTTAGTGCTAATGAGGGTTCCTGAAACTGGTCAGTATCATACGACATCTTTTTCTGATGGGTTTCGACTTACTTCATCATTTCCTCCGAGTAGGGCCCCTCTCCAGTTGCAGCCTGAATCATCATCACAAAGTGGCTCCTGCAGCTGTATAGCTTGAAACTATCCACGAGCCCCTCGTCGTCAAACGTGGCAACGAGCGTCTCGGGAAAGTCCTCCAGCACCTTTCTGTGCACGTTGTACCGGTTCTCCATCTCGATGAAGACACGCGAGTCTTGTTCGTTGATGAGCTGGGAAACGACCTTTCGCTTCTCGAGGTACTGGTCCTTCATCATTTCGCGGAGCGTGGAGACGATGGCCTGGCGGTTGAGGTCGGGGTCTTTGGCTTCTCGCATGCTCCTGAGGAAGACGGTGCAGTTGTTGGAGAAGAGGGATGCGAATTCCTCGAGGTCTGCGTCTGAGGAGGAGGGACGGAGGGATTCGTATTGGGAGTAGAGGGTGTTGAGGCGGGATTCGAGGATGGTTGCGGAAGGCATGGTGACGATGATTGTTGGTATGATTGCAAGAGATTGTGAGGGCTATAGTGTAGCTTGCTTTATCACTGGTGTAGTAATTGGGTGTATTGGATCGTTGAAGTCGTTGGTTGATAGAGAACTGTTAGTACAGGACAACACAGGGGAATCCCCCTTTATATATATCTCGACTTCCTCTGTCATCTTTTGGGATTGGGTTCCTAGTTGGATATTGTCAAGATCCCTGACTATTGCTTTCACTGGCAATTGTGGCTCAAGTTGCTTTGAGCCATCGAATCGGATGCTGCTGATTTTCGCCAAATCTAGATGTTGCTGAAATTTCGGCTCGCCAGGGGTAAATCGCCTCCTCCATGTGTCAGCATAGACTTGAAGCTCGAGCAACTTCGTCTCTTTCACACAAAACTCCGCTCCTCGCCCATTGGGTAATTCACAGTAATCCGTCTTCGTCTTCTTCCTGATCATCTAAGCGCAACTCAGGACAATCCCAAACACCGAGGCCGCAAGGGTAGAATCCATATCATCAATACTTCTTCGCGAAAACCCACTCGCAATACAATCCCATGATGCAAGTCGGGTCAACTATTTTCGAGCGGCGCGCGCGCTCCATCTAACGGGATAGTGAAATCTCCGCGGCCCTTATTTCCGCTCCATCATGTCGTCTTCGAGATAGTACTCCGTCGTGGCAACTGTATACCACCCCTGAATTCTAGATTGGGGAATCTTTACGCAATCACATGGGCAAATCAGGTGTGGGTTTTGCTGATAGCTTTGGGCCATTTGGAGCGAGCTGGAGCTTAGCAAATAATTGGAAATGCAGCTGGTGCCTGATGTTAATATTGAATCGATCGGGATATACCCGCTGAGCTCCGCTAAAAACCCATCGAGATGAAACCATTTGGGTGTGATTATTAAGAGTTACACATCACGATGATTGTATTTATGCACATTGATATCATCTGATGATGTATAGCCTTGCTTTCGATAGTGTTGGCTGAATAAATGCAGCCGGTGGAATGTAATGGGAGATTAGCCCCTGAAGCACACCACATAGCCTATAGGAATACTACCAATGTATGATATGATTGATATCCTCCGAGAAGCTTGTTAATCAACAGATATTGAGTAAATTTGGCTGTAAATGCAAGAATGAATTCGCTCATGGCACAAATACCTCTCACAACATGCACTTACCCCCAGCGCTCGATAAATTCGTCTCTCTTCTCGCTCTTGCGATCTCTTCGCTGGCCCTCGACAGCTGTCAGCCTGTCTTTTGCACCCTCCACCTCTGCTGCCAAAACAGTGATGGAACCGGAAATCTCTGGATCGACCAGCTTGGGGTCATTAAACGGGCTCTCTGCCAACACGCTATCCCGCAGCAGCTGAATGGCCAGTCTCGTGTCGTTTATCTGTGCCAGCGCTCCCATCTCAAACGTCTCCTGGGTATTCCGGGCAGTCTCGTCATACTTGTTCCATCTCTCATCGAGAATCCTGGACAAGCCCACCATCTTCGCCCTGACATCGGCCTCCTCGGAAACGGACGACGGAATCGACAGGGTGTACATGAGCGTATCGAGCGGGGGCTCGTCGACGACGCCAGACGACCTGCGGCGGTGTTGAGAGCCAACAGTGTTGGAGCGCTTCCGCGCAGGGGTTCCGGACTTGCTTGGGGAGGTCGGGAAGATGGACACGGGCGCGGCTGACGACGACTGCTTCACGGGCGGCAGGATCTCAACCGCCATCTCCGTCTTGGCGGTGGTGATGAGCGCGGCGGCGGCGGCTTGGTGCGACAGATGGGTCTCAATGCGTCCTTGGATTCGATCCAGGCGGCCCATTAGATAATCGAGACATTTGTCAATCTTGGAACTTGTTAGAGATCAATCCAAACAATAGGGGGCTGGCTCTGATACTCACGTAGGCCAAGGCACTGGACGTGCGCATCGCACTTTGGCCGCCTTCCGTAGAGACCGTCTGCAGCGCCGGCTCGAGGTGCTGCTGCTCCACAGAGATCTGAGCAACGGAAAGTATTTCCGAGTGCAACGACTCGACCTCGGCTTCGAGCGCCTTGACCTCATCGTCCGTCGTAGGTTTGACACGCCCCGAGCGCTCAGCCTCCACAAGCGTCTCCATGTAGGTGGTGTCCAGTTTGGCTCGGACTGTCTCAACCGTAATCTTGACCAGGCTAATTAATACAGCTCGGAGGTTAGCAAACAGAGGCTACTACTACACGTATAGTGACGAGAGGGCAGCTAACCGCGAGCAGATTTCACGCAGCTTGTCAATCTTGGACGTCTCGTCCGGGTCGGGCTGCTCCAGCTCCCAGCCCAGCTTCTGCAGGTTGGCTAGGATCTTGTCATCTCCCCGGAAGATCTCGCCCAGGGTGCCCTTGAGGTTGGATCCGGCCTGGGTGCCTTGCTCCTCGAGGTCAGAGATGCGGAAAGCAAGGCTCTGGGAGGCTGCCTCCACCTAAAGATGCACGTCAGCGAGCCTGTAACCTCCCATACAGCCCCCCCTCCCTTCGTATAGCGTCTGGCCATGTTACCTCTGCGGCAACCCGCTGCCGTTCCGACTCGGATTTGCTTTGCCTATCCAGGTCAAGGTCCCGTCTTCGGGCATCATTCTCAGCACGCTTCCTGACAAGACGCGATAACGCATCCTGCTGGTGGCGAAGGGTCTCGCTCTGCTTGGTGATGCTCTCGGTGGATCTCCTGAGCTCCTCAATGGCCACCTTGATGTCGTCCTCGGTGACGCTCTGCACCTCGGACAGGTCATGGAGGTTGGTCAGAATGTCGACCTGGCCGTTCCTGTCCAGCAACGAGTATCTACACAACCGCAATCAGCGGCTGAATCTGATGTGTAACCGGCGCCTGCATACTCACATTGCCAGCTCATCAGGGCTCAGCAGGTTGTCCGTCGTGAGATGCAAACTCGCCCACTCAGCCAATGCGGCGCCGTGGTCATCGTGCCTGAGATGCTGTTGCACCTCGTCCCTGCGGACCTGGACGCCGTAGGTGCGGGCAGCCTTGAGCAAAAGGGCCTCGGCATGCACCCTGGTCTCGAGATCCATTTTGAGCCTGTGGTTGAGCGAGGTGGCGTTTCCAGAAAGCCCGATTTCGAGGGAGTCGGTCGTACAAGAGCTGCGTGCGTGGTGAGGGGAAGTTGGAAGCTGCAATGTTTCCCAAAGCCTCCACGCCTTATTCCACCCTTGTGTGCTGCTGACGATTCACAGATTTCGTAGGTGACACGCAGAGATGGATGCCTTGCTTTTGTTGATTCCACCCCTGGATGGTGATGTGGAAGAGCTCACGAGGCTCGATGCTCTCTCCCCCCGCAAGAGGGGCAGACTGACTGCTGCTGTTGACGCCGAGAAGCGGTGCAACAACCCCTGAAGCTGCGAGTGACGGAGATGTAGGAACTGAATGGCCAATTCGTATTCGCGTATCGTGTGCTCTAGGATTGATGGAGTTGTAGCTGTAGAGGGCAACAGTTGCCCAAGTGCTTGTGTTGTTTGTGCCTGAGCTGAGCTGTCTTGGGTTGCAACCAGCATCAATTGGGTCGGGTCTCAATCCGGGATAATCGTGGATCATTGCGGCCCCTGTAAAGCCACGCTGCCACACGCCCAAAGGCCCCTGTAACTTGTAAGCAGCACCGCCAATGCGCCACTGCCGGCCTGACAGGTGATGGGCCGCCATCCATGTCTCGAGCCGCATCTTGCTGCAATCAAGTCGGCTTCGATATTAATTGTTATTAATTGCTACCGGTGCCTTAATCTATCTGGCCCTGATCAAACGCGCACAAGCCATGTGCCGTACCTGTGGCAAACAGCCAGGGCGATGCAACGATGCAACCCTTCCGCGTCATCTCCAGTGTCAGCTGAGCCCATGGAATATTCTCCGACTGATCGAGATACTGCACGAATGGATTATATAGACATGATGGACTCCATGGATCCATGTCGAGAGACTTGCCGCCCTTGTTCTCCTTGTCCAACGTCTTGCAGCACCGATGCTGTGGCCCAGGAAGCTTTTGCACCACTCTGTACATCATGAGCCGACTCTCGACGGCTTCGAATCAGCCATGGACTCATACAAATCCCAACTTTCCAAGATCAGTCTCCCGGATACCCTCTTGGCCGAGTAAAACAGGATCCGTGAGCGGCGGATCGCCCCGGGCGGCAATGGATAGAGCTTGCGAGTCTCCTCCAATTTGTATTTGTGTTGCTGGACTAGAGGCCGATCATGATGCCATATCGAGCCGCTCTAGTTTTGCGCCATGTGGCACGGCATCTCCAACGGGAGCGACGATGCCGCCTTGAGGGCCAGAGGTCCTTCTTCTACCTGTCTGCGTTGCTGTATACATGTAGACAGACAGAGCAGACATCTTGTATCGAACAAAAGCTTCGTTACTAAGATTTGTTCCTGGTCGAATGTATCCATGACTGCTCTGTATAAGCAGATAAAGGATATAGAGACGAGTGCAAGTGAAGCCGTAAATGCACATCTGTCGAAATCTCGGCCCGTATCCGGGTGGACCAAGTCTCCGGACGTGGCACACATGTCTCAATCCTCGGCCGCCCACAGCGAACCCGGTCCTCGAATTCCATCAGACGGCAACGGACGGGAATTCTTGTCGATTAACCAGCGCGGTTCGTCGCCGTTCATCTGACGTCTCTCAACGCAGTAGTCTTTGCGGAAAGGCACATGTTGGAGCCATGACCAGCGAGCAAGGGCCTCGATGATATCTGTTCGGATGGATATGTGACTTGAAGCCGTAACTGCATGTACGGTGGCCGGCTGTCTTCTGTTCTGTTCTGTTCTGCAGAGATGCGTTATGCACAAGTCCAAACATCCATCCAGCTGCTCCTTTCCCCAGCCGCGATGATGGTGTGACTGGCCGTGATGCATCCATCGATATACGCGGTCCGTCTTCTCTTCTTCACCCTCCTTGTACTTCCGGATCCCTGGACATCCCCCATTCACCAATCGATACATCTCCGTCTGTCATTGACGGGTGTAGCACAATGTATCCCTGTATCAAGTGTCAATGAAGGGGCAACCCGGAAGTAGCTCCGTCTTGACCGCCTGCCATCAGCTGTCTGAAAGAAGCACTGCCCAACCCTGACAGCTGGTCGGAGAAAAAAAAAAAGAGAGTCAGAGACCGAAACAGTTTCAGTTCCAGTTCCAGTTCCAGTTCCAATTCTCTCCGACTCGGCACAAAGAATTCCATTATCGGAAACTTCGTGCGCATCCTCTTCGCACAAGAACTGCAACTGCGACAAAAATCCTCCTCAAGACATCCATGGCCGGCTCCAGCATCTGGCGGCTTCGCTGGAACAGGGCCATTGCTCAGGGGGCTGGATACCTGCTGGTCGCCGTCGTCTGCCTGGCGAGCGAGCTGCTGATTTGGGGCCTGAGCCGGACGCTGGCGGCGGCGAGGCTCGAGTTCTTCTCGACCATTGTGGGCATGGCGGTGCTTTTTGCGCTGAGCACGGCGAGCTGGGTGATGTGGAAGAAGACGGACGACTGGTATCGGAGGTGGCTCAAGACAAGGGTTGGTGACGCCGTGCTGGTTTGCGTTTGCTTGGGTTTGTGTTTTTTCCAATGCTGATTCTGATTCACGGAAGGTCGACTTTATCAATTCTCACCTCGGGGCGGGATTCTCTGTTCCCATGATTATGCTGGATCAGGACGAGATGCTCAACGGCGGCGAGATTGGGCGCGTCATTGGCTCCTTTAGTAAGTCAATGCCTACATACCTAGGTAGCCTCATCTCGAAACCACAAACGCTGACTCTTTCTTTCCCACGCTCTAGTTGCAACCAACATCGTCTCTTGGGTGGCAGTATTCCTCCTCTCCGTGGTGGCCGTTGGTGGAGCTGCGAAACTAACCTCGCAGTCGCCCTCAAGGAAAGGCTCAATCTGCTCAAAGAAAAGCATCGCCCCGTCGTCAACCGATGATGGGACCAGTTCAGCCGAGTTTGACGATGACGCTGACACCAAGAGAACAAGACGCAGCCAAGGTGGTTCCTCCTCGTCTACCCCCAAAACTTCAGACACTGAGAAACAGGCTTCCGCTCCAGATCAAGGGGACTCGAACAATGAGCAGCCTGAAACATGTTACCATGACGAATCTTCATCCTGGAGCTTCTTTGCAAGACACTTTCCGATCCTCCTGTCGCTGACGCTCGTCTTCCTCGTCGGCATACCACTTACGATTGCCATGCACGAGGAGCGCTTCTTCGACGGCTTCACACTGTGGTTCATCTGGATATCCTCCGTCAGGTCCCAGCGGGCTTTCAAGCAATCTCATATATGCACCTTTTCCACCCCCCTGAAGCGAGGCCTAGCGACAATGATGAACCCCGTCCTACTAACCACCCTGTTCATGACGGGCTACACGCGAGCAAAGGCTTCTATTCTAGGACCCGGAGGCCTTGCCAGGACATTGAAAAAGTTTAGTGGCGGCAGCCCTCTCTATGCGCTTTGGACAGCTTCCATCAGCAACACACCTCTGCCTACCAACCCTTCCGGCTGGTACGGCGCCGGCGATGCTGCTCTCTCCATACTCGAGTGCGGCATTCTCGTCTGGGGCTTCAAGCTCTCGGAATGCCGTCGCCAGATCTTCAGCACTGCCGGCCTTCTCGCCATCATACTCTGCACCATTGCCGCTGCGGCAAACACGTTTCTCTCCGTTCTCGTCAGCCGTGCTCTAGGCCTTCGCGCTTCAGAGGCACTAAGCTTCGCCGCTCGCAGCACAACTCTTGCCCTGGCGAAGCCTGCCACCGAGGCCATTGGGGGGAACAGTCCCGTGAATGCAATGCTCGTGGTGAGTAACGGCATACTGGGACAGCTCGTATACCCCTTTATCCTAGACAAGCTAGGCGTAAGCAAACAGGACGGCGGCGATGTGGTCGCAGCAGGCACTCAAGAATCGGCCACAGATGAACCTACCCCTATCCAAACACTTTCCAACCATGACCCCATCTCTTCCAGCACCGACACCAGCTCAATCTCAGCTCCTTTTCCCCTAATTCCCAAGTCATGGCATCAGAACATCTCGACAGCCGATAGCCCCGTCACCGTTGCTGCGGGCATTGCTATCGGCGTCAACGGCGCCGCCATGGGCGTGTCCTACCTCTACGAAACAAGAAGCCGCGCAGCGCCATACGCAGCCCTCTCCATGATGGTCTTTGGCGTCATGACGGTGGTGTTTACCACTGTGGAGCCATTCAAGAGCACGCTCGTCAGCCTGGCGAGTCGGTGACAATGGACGATGGTCCTTTTTTTTCAAGGTGCGCTGGCTTTTTGGGGAGAGACCTTGTTCAGGATACCATTTTACCAGACACAGGCTTGAAAGGAGAACAAAATTGAACCATGTCGAAGAGAATAACGGAGGGTTTTTTTTAGATGTTTGGCATATTTTTTTAAAGCATGTACCATGGGCGATTGATGGCTATTTTGCACTTTGCACAAAAAAAGAAATGTAGATAGACAACATGGGAGACATGTCAGAATGTGGATATGGGAGGGAGTGTTTGAAACCAAATGATAAATTCAACGGGGATTTAGTTCCGGGATGGCATTTTGAGGGGCCAGTTACTCGTATGTGCTCGGTTGGCAGGAGATTTTGATAGGGGCAGCAAGTTACAATTACAGCTCCACGATCAAGAGCAATGTTTGCCCGTCGTGGTATCTCGTGATGGGGGAACGGCGGCCTACTCTAGTTTGCTCACTGCTATTTTGCATGTTATTTTTTTTTTTCTTGATTCTTTTTTTGGTGAGACAGAATTGAATATTCTCGCTTTCCGGCGGTCTTCATCATCCATTGTTTGTTCTCGTTTTGGTATATTACACTTCCTCGTTTGCATAACCTGCCATTCACAGCGGCATCCTACTCCAATCTGTAGCATCCCGCGTCAGTCACATCATCCGTCCAAGCTCACATACACCGCTCTCCTTCAAAGCAAAAGCAAAACAGAAAAAGAAAAAAACATACCTCTCAATCAAGTGCAGCCCACTCGCCGTCGACACGACATCGCTCAGCTCGCCCACCTTGAGCGTAAACGCAACGTCCTCAAACTCCTTTTGCATCTCGCCGCGGCCAAAGTAGCCCAAGTCACCACGCTTGCGAGCCGAAGAGCAGTCCGACTCGGTGGGAGCAAGATCGCCCAGCGAGGCGGCGCCGGACCGGATCGTCTTTTCGTGGGCCTTGATGATTTCCATGGCCTCGTCCTTGGTTCGTGTGATTTCAGCCTATAACAGCAATAACAAGCTCTTTGTCAGCCTTCTTCTTCTTCTTCTTTCTGGCCCTTCTCCCCTCCACAACACATAGATATCGTATCATCGTTTGTCATACCTCGCGCCAACTGCTCGGCCGGCGGCTCTCGCGGTGCTTGACTAGGAGGTGGGCGGCGCGAATCTTGCCCTCGGGGACGCCAGGCGCGGCGCCCGACCGCGAGCCGGCGCTGTGGTGGGCGGCCATGTAGTGCTTGAGCTTTTCGCTGTCGGTGCCCGCGGGGGGCTCCCATCGCGAGGTTCGCTCGACCGAGTTGAAGTAGTAGGGCAGGTTCTTGGAGTTGGAGTGGCGAACCTCCCAGTTTGGAGGGAGACCGGTGTCAGCCTGGTGGTGGTATTAGCAAGCAGTTCTTTTCGTCTCCCAGCATGAGCATCCAGCATGGCAGCTGTAGATGCTGGTGCTGCTGGTGCTGCTGGTGCTGCTGGTGCTGCTGGGTTGGTTATCTGGATGAAGGGATACGCACCATTGTGTCTGTTGTGCTTGATTTGAAAATGTCGTAAATTCGCCGCAATAGGTGAAAAGAGAGAGTCTTCTTCTTGTTCTCTTCGATGGTGGAGTTGGGACACAAGAGACGCTGGGAGATGGAGCTTTTTCAATGGGCGCGGGAGCCAATAGGATACCAGGTGGGCGATGAGAATGATGCGGGGGAGAGGCTAAAAGGATTGACCAAGAAGTGGAAATGGGGGAAGCTTTTCACTTTCTCGGGAACCTTGCAGAAAGAAGTGTTGGTGGGTTGGTGGGAAGATTTAGAAGAAGAGAAAAAGAAAAATATACGTGTGATGAATTACGTGAATGGTTGTAATGACATGACATCAAAAGCAATCAATTTCCATGACCTGGAAGCTGGTTGACTGTACATTAAGGTGCACTGATGTAACCAAAACGAGCATCCAGGCTAGTGTGACCCTGATGACGTTGGGCGTCGAGGGGCGGCGCGATTGGCCTGGCAACAGAACGTGGGAACGTGGATAGATTGTATGAAGCCTTGCCACTTTGTGTCCCGTCCAGCAGGGCACCGAGTCAATTGGGAATTTGACACAACGTTAGGGGTGGCGCTGTTTTAGCGGTTCGGGGGTGCTTGAATCATGGACGGACGGGCTGGTCAGTTGATGAGGGGCAGACCCGAGTTGAGTTGAGGCTTCCAGGGGTTTCTGCAGCTGTGCACTTTGAGGCTGGGCGTCAGTTGATCACGAGGGGGGGGAAGGTCACGATGCAACGGCGATCGAAGCTTGCGCAGGAGAAGGAGATGCGGGATTTGACTTGTGAGGGAGGAGGCGTCACATTGTTGCGTGTGTACCTTAGTAGTCTATATAGAAGCTGTGCGTAGATGCGTCGTTGCGTACCTGTTCATTCAGTCTCAGTAGCTGTAGAAGTGAGCAAGAGAGCCCTTGCAAACGGCTAGTCGTTGCTGTATTCATCATGTATGTACTGTATAAGCACAACCATCGTCAACTTGACACATACTCATACATCTCCCCTGGAGCAGTCATGGGATACTCGATCGCAGATTGTCATCCATTCTCATACAGTAAGCATGGATGCCAAGCGCGACTCGAGATCCGCAATAAGCGACCAGATGCCAGGCCACGGGTCAAGCCGCAGTCCAGCCCGACGTTGCTTGACTACCACGAGTACGGCATTAGAATTCTGACATTGAGCTGCAATGATTACACGGACATTCGACGGAGGGCTCGGCCACCGAAAGCCGTTGTGGGTTTTCACCTTGTCCGTCCCCCGCGTCTCCAACCGTTCTTGTTCTTTGCTCAGTGGGCGGGGCACAATGTACACAGTAATTTGATGTAATGCAGGTTCAAACGATGCATGTACTTTACTTTGCCGTCGTTTGGTCAAACAACAGGAGGGCTGCATGATTTTGTTTGGGTTGGATAGACGCAGCCCGAGCAGCGCCGATGTGAATGTAGACGGACGCGAGCACATGCACCCGCGGAACGAGGAAGAAACCCGAATGTCACCGAATCAGCCTGGGCCTGGCGCCAAGGTGCGCAACATGTATCTCCTCGCGTGTATGTATGTAGGTAGGTGAGATGCAGGCAAGGATTTGATGACATTGCAGCTACATGGCTCGTCTCCATTCTCTCCTCCAAGCGCCAGGCCATGGAACATCTCCTGCCACCTACCTAACCTGGCTTCCAATACCAGCGTTGATAAAGCGCGGAAGGCGGAAGGCCATCGGAGTCATTCGTAGCTGGGATGCTTCCCGAAGCCGAGTACGTCGGGTCTCATATACGAAGCAACGGACATGATGCGGGCATGCTGCGGCCGTCGCCCGGCGGTGGTGTGATGGTGATTGCAGGTTATCGGGCGTGTCCATATAGATGAGGGTAGGAGAATGGCGGTCGTTCGGGACATGTCTTGGTGACACAACGCTGGATGGGTAGCTGATGAGCTTTGGGGATTCGAATATGATGCTGAGGTTGAGGATTGAGGATTGAAGCTTTAAACGATGTTGTTTTACTAAAGATTGTATCGTGAATGTTTACACTTGGGTACATCTGCAAGCGCTTTATGGGCAAGCCTCGTCAACAAGTGCCTTATACCAGCTAGGTATGTGACCATCACTGCCCCCAGCTCAAACGGCTGACCGACTTGCCGGCATGATGCAGGACATGGATTGCAGGGAAACCCCGCTGGCAAGGGACCTGGTTGTCTTCTGAATACTCGTAGTAATAGAAATCCATTTGATCGGTGGAGAGAGATGTATATGACGGGCAAGTATCCTATAAACGCTGCGTGTGTCCTGGACGGGTGATGCTCGACTACATGTACACGTGCAGCCAAAGAAAAGCACTGGACATCACATGCCAGCCATCGATCGATCCAAGCTGCGAATAATATCCATCTCTCGGCCCCAGCTGCACAAGGCTCAGCACAAGAGTCAACCCCAACCCGGAACAAGTTGATACGACGAAATCCGTCGAGGCTGGAGACTTGACTCACGCTTTGTGGCTGCCTGGCTCTCCCGATCTGCAAGGTACACGCACGTACAGCCTGCTGGACCAAGAAGCTTCAGGTTGCACAGCCAGCGGGCGGCATCTGATTGGAACTCTACTGCAGGTGGACTTTGTAGACTTTGCCGCGCTCTCTCCATCACTCTGTCAGTGACTCGGTACAGAGTACGCTGCTGCTGATTCCGTGTTCGCCGGCGCTGCAGGTAAATAGTACTGCACCCCCCGTCTGATCAGGCCATCGTTGTTGTCTCCTGCGGCCTTCCAACCTTCTTACCTTGTACTTTTGCACAGAAACCAATCATCGCCCGGCCTTGCTGCCACTTTCTCCCAGACAACACACACAAAAACAGCACCGCAGCCGCGTATTTCCCGCTGCATCTTTTTTCTTTTTCCTTTCTCCTACAACTCTCGAAAGAAAAAAAAAACCAAAAACAAAAAAAACAACCTTGAGACTATTCACAAGCCGAGCATCAGCTACTCAGCAGCCTCGCTCAGCATCTTTGCCTCTTTTTCTTACTTTGCATCTTGCAGAGCATCCCTTCGAGACAAGCCGCGCGCAACTCTCTCTCTCTCTTCTGCTGCTCAAGTCCGCACTCCGCTATCTGTCTGTCTGTCTGTCTGTCTGTCACTCAAAATTCACTGGACAGCCAGCTCAGTACAGCACATTGAACACAGCACAGCACAGCACAGCAGAGGCAACCAACCCAATCGCTGCTAGTGCTGCCACGCTACCACCACATACCCACTACCAGGCGGCAAATCATTGAACCCCCTGGACTTTTTTTTTCCCCCGTCATTTGCTGCACCCAAGTCATCTCAGCACTTGATCTCTCAACCTTGCTCTTCCAAACCTTTTTTTCCCTTTACTTTCGACAACGACAACCATCGACGTCGACTTCGAACCCAGGAGCATCGCCATCTCCTCTCTTCACATCGTCACCCCCCATCCTCTTGTTTCACTCTCACACTCACCAAAATGGCGACTCCTCAGTCCACCACCTCGGACGATTTCTCCGGCCCCAAGAAGCTCGAGCAAATCACGTTCCGCTTCTGCTCCGAATGCTCCAACATGCTCTACCCCAAGGAAGACGAAGACGCGCACAAGCTGCAGTTCACCTGCCGCACCTGCCAGTACACCGAGGACGCCCAGTCGACGTGCGTCTTCCGCAACGTGCTCAACAACTCGTCCGGCGAGACGGCCGGTGTCACTCAGGACGTCGGCTCTGATCCCACGGTTAGTACTAGTGATTTCGTGCCAGTCCTGTGCCTTTTCTGCGAGACCGTCATCTCCTGCAACACCTGTGGAGTTCCTGCCAACGGCCATCTCGACTCTTGGCCCTCCCCGAGCGAGTCCGAGGACGACGACGATTATTCCGATTGTCGACCGGGTAGCGTTGGGACCATGGGCATGGCTCAGTTTAACCTGTTCATTTCCGACGACCCCTTTGAGGAATACGACGAAGAGATGATGGAAGACGTCGAGTTCGGCAGCACCGACAGCTCCACCGAAACCGACTCCATCCACTCCTTCAGAGACGAAGTTGGTCATTGCGATGATGGCGCGGTCCTCGTCACCCTTTGAACGGTGGCCCTGACCCTTTGGATGCCCGCCTCGACTTATTACGACGGCTTGCGGCGGTGCGAGCTTTGTCTCTCCCGCCAATGTTTACGATGACGATCGATACCCTGTATTACTATTATACTGCTCTGGTGTTTGACCCTGTCCCGCCGTCTTGGTGTTTTTATCGTACCGATGGGGACCTGAGATTGTGACAATGGGCCGGGGTCCTGTCGTGGATTTTCAGTCGTGCTTCCTTTATATGTGTTTGCATATCTGACATGGCAGCTGGCTGACTGTGCGTTTCTTTTTGCTTTTTCCAAACTACAGCTCCCACGATCCAACAAGGCGTGCCCGAGATGCAGTCATCAAGAAGCCGTCTTCTTTCAGTCACAAGAACGCAGTGCTGATACTGGCATGGTGAGCGCCTGTCCCCGGGGGGTTTTGTTCTGGGTTTTGAATTCTTGGTTAACCCGGCTTGCCGCGATGCAGAAACTGTTTTACGTTTGTTGCGAGTGTGGTCACATCTTCGATTAAACGCATCGCCTTTACGATTGGTCGTGTTCATGCTTTACTCACAGAGTTTGACTATGAACAACGAAGAATTGCCAAAGCATTCCAGCGTCAGACCTAGTTAGAGCTTTGCTCTTGTTTCTCTTTTTTTCCCTGTCTTGTTACAGTTGGCGTCGGGGACGGAAAATGCTACCGAAAGTGGCACATCTAGAGTCTACCATAATTGCGTACCACCGAAACCTGGAAAAGACGGATGACGGCGTTGGGGGGAGCATATTTAGAGGGAGTTTTTTGTTTGTTTGTTAGGCCGGTGTTGTATTACCACACCGAGCATGAATCCAGTCACTTCATTTCCAAAGAGTGACTTGTTGTTGTTTTGTGTTGTTTTCAAGTCTCTGTGTACTATTCAAATCATACAGATTGTCATGATTTCAAAGCCTCTGTGCATTATTCATGTCATACAGATTGTCATGTCAGAGGCACTTTTATACCTTAGTAGATAGTCTTGCAAATCAAATTCGGTGTAGGCAAAGAATCGTGTGTCTTGTTGATCAAATGTCTCATTTCGTAAACGCCATGTAAAAGTAAATGCCACCAGAGAGTATTTTTTCGTAATCGTACATGATCCATCCCAACTCGTACATGGAGACGACACCTTGTTGCCCCCTCCTGCATTTTTGTGACATCTATCCATCCAGCTGCCTCTATTCCCCCCTTCTCTCTCTCTCTCTCTCTCTCTCTCTCTCTCTCTCTCTCTCTCACACACACACACACACGTCCTCTATTCCATTCCTTATGCCTGCATGGGCGCCATGGACAGAATCTTGCTCCACTTCTTGCGCTTCAGCTCGGCGCCCACGGCGCCGTTGATGCGGGTGCCGACGGGGTCGCCCGACTTGTTGAGCAGGACGCAGGCGTTGTCGTCGAAGCGCACGACGGTGCCGTCGCGGCGCTGGGTCGGGTACCGCGTGCGGACGACGACGGCGTGGCGGATGTCGCCGCGCTTGACCTTTGCGGCGGCGGAGATGCCGGCCATGCCGGAGGAGGAGGAGCCGCGCTGTTCTTGGACGACGACGACGATGCGGTCACCTGTGGTTTTGAGTCGAGGTTGGTTAGCATTGGGGTGTACTCGAGGGATTGGGGATTGTCGTAGGCGTTGTGTGGTGGTGATGGTACCTATTCTGGCGTGTCGTTTTTGGCCGACGACGAGGGCGCATTCGACGAGGGCGGCGCCCGAGTTGTCGATGCAGTTGAGCATCGTCTGTTGAATGGAGAAGGAGAACGAGTGATTAGCACAGCTGTTGTAGTAAGAAAAGAGAGGAAGAGGAGGAGCTGTCAATGATGCTGCTCACCTTTAATTGAATCATTGTGATAAACAGCAGCAGCAGCAGCAGCAGCAACTTATGCAAGGCTCATCCAATCAATCGTCTGTATCTTCATCCCAACTGAAGGCATCGCCAAAAACCCACCTCTGGCGTTGAGACTTTTCGATGTCACGTGCCGCTTCCCAGAACCAGCCCATCGGTGACTTTTTAGCTTGCAACTCCCGTCCACCATCCCCCAATGGCTGGCTAATCCTCGGCTCTCATCACCCGGGGGTGCCTGAATCTGGATCAACAACCAACTTGACCCGATCCCTGTCCGTTTTTCTCCAAGCTCGCTGAAAAGGGCAAAAACGGGAAAAACTGGAGCTTCAACAAGGGCTTTTTTCTCCATCCGTCGCCCGGACAGCCAAATTCTTTGCTGCTCGTTGGCTGGCTTTGGCCCGGCGCCTTGTTTTCCCTGCTAGAGCTTAGTTGGGGCTAAGAATATCCTGTATAGTGCGGTGACCAGCCCGTTGCATTGCATTGGCAGCTGCGGTTTCCTGCAAGGCGGCCCCTTTCACTTTCACCTCTTTTCTCGCTTTCAATTTGTTTTTTTTTTCTGCTTGCATTTGATGGCTTGAGACTTTTCCGAGGCACTGTCGACAGCCTCACTTTCTTCTTCTTGTTTGCTTTTCCCTTGCCTTACGGATTTTGCGCTTTCGTTTGCTTCCATCAACCTTGCCGTCCTTTTCTAGCTGCTTTCATTCCCCTTTTCTTTTTAAACTTTGAATCTCGCTATTACAGGGCTGGATAGGGTAGCTTGGGAGTGATGACGTCGAGACGCTCCAGGTGACAAGAGCAGAGCTTCTCTTCTTTTTCTTCTTCTCGACGCCGCAACTCAACTTCCTGTTGCGCCTCGGTCTGTGATTCTCATCGCCGGAGCGACCGCGGCCTGCGAGATTTGCGACGCTCACGGAGCCTTGCTGCGTGTTTCATCCGTGACGGAAGCCGGCGCAGCTGCTGACGGGTGGAAATTAGAGTTATGAGGGAATCTTGAGCTCTCTCTGTCCGCTCCTTGAAAAAAACAGCAACATTTTGTTGGCGCCAGCAAAAAAAAAAAACCCCTCATCCTCTTTCTCTCTCTCGCCCTGTGCGATTCTTGCTCGTGTCGATTCACGGGTTTGCATCCGGAGATATTTTCTCTGCAGACAAATAATCACCGTCTAGACAATGCCGCCGCCAAAGGCTGCCGGGGCAACGGCCAAGAAGCAGCGCTTGACCCTCTCCCAGCTGGCCGCTTACGACGACATTCTAACGGATGCGCTCGTCGACCATGTGAGTACGAGTGCGCAATGCAGGTGAAGGACGGGCATCTAATTTTGACTTGCGCCAGGCTTTTTATTGGGCCACGGTTCCCAAGAATCGCTCGTCTTACCACCCATCACGGGGGATCCGAGAGGGTGAGGTGGCCAAGATCATCCAGGAGGATGTCGTCGTGAACAAGGACCTCGAGGCCGCCGAGAAGCGGCTGCTGACGTCTGTGGACGGCCTCAAGAGGTATGTCAATGGCCTGAGGCTGGACAAGGAAAAGGCCGATTTTGTGCAGCATCTGCGACGATATCTTCGCATCTACATGCCCGACTGCCCTTGGGAGGTCAGCACCACCAACCGATACACCATCGTCACCCACGAAGCATGCGTCATTGCCAGGCGATACATTAAGCGCAATGAGACGATCAAGTACCTCTCCGGCATACAAATCAACATCACCCCCGAGGAGGAAACGGAAATCACGGTCCGCAAAAAGGACTTTAGCATCGTGGTCAGCTCCAGGAAGAAGTGCACCAGCTTGTTCATGGGACCGGCGCGATTCGCCAACCACGATTGCCGCGCAAACGCCAAGCTCATGACCACCAGTCAGTCCACCATTGAGATTGTGGCCTCTCGGCCCATTGAAGTCGGCGAGGAGATTACAGTCACGTACAGCGATTGCTATTTTGGGGAAGACAACTGCGAGTGTTTGTGCCGAACATGCGAAAAAGAGCTGAGGAATGGATGGGCACCTGAAGGCGAAGCGGTCAACGTGAAAATCAGCGTCGAAAACGATGAACGGAAAGAGACGTACTCTCTGCGGAGACGGCGGAGGGACGACAGCATTGGCGGCTCCTCGCGCACTTCCTCGGTGACGCCCGACATGCGGCCACGCATCTACAAGACGAAGCCAAAGGTGAAGAGGCAGGATGCTCAGGAAACATCTGCGATTCCGACCCCCGCGCCCGAAGCAACGCCGCGAGGGCGGAAACGAACCATGGACGCAATGGCGACTCCGCCAATCACACCGGCCAAGAGGCTCAAGCTCTTGTCCGAATCATCCACCGCTTCGTCAAATCTACTCTCTCTCCCCAGCGCGGCCTCGAGCGTTGACGACTCGTCGAGCACCAGGAGCGTGACCCCCAGCCATGCGGATGCCCGCGAGACGGATACCGCGTCGCCCGAAAAGGAGAGCCCGCAGCCAGAGGCGCAGACGTCGCCAAGATTCTCAGCAGAGCGTTTGGACACATCCAAGAATGAGCAGCGACACGGCTATAAAGACGTCACCAGCATCACGGTGGAGCCCGTTTCTCCTCGGAGCATGGGAAGCCGTGCATCTCCAGACATGGTACCGGTAGAGGCTCCCGTTCAGTCGATCCCAAGGCCACGGCAGCTGATAACCATGTCGATTTCTTCCATCCTCAACGATCCATCATCCACCGACGATTCTCCCGAAGCATACTACCCTTTTGTGGCGAATGTACGAGTGACTGGCCAGCCCGTGGTCGAGTCAAAGTTTGAGCTCATTCCCGAGCCAGAAGATGAGCAGCCGGAACAGGAGCAACCAGAAATCAAAATCGAGGCAGAAATTCACGTCAAGACGCACCTAGACGTGGAAATTGAAGCAGAGGCCGAGGCCGAATCAACAATAGAGGCAGCGACAACGAGTGCGGACAAACCGAAGCGCCGCAAACGACAAGCTCCAATTCCCAAACAATCGACACCACCTCCCGCTCGAGTACGCAAACCCGGCGACTATGTGCTCACGCCGTTACTCCTGTCGGAGCCCGACATGGCATGGATTCAGTGCACAAACTGCAGCGACTACTTTGTTCAGCAGAACGCTTACTTTACCCGGTCTTCTTGCCCCAGGTGCGAGCGGCACTCAAAGATATACGGCTACGCATGGCCCAAGACGGACAAGACGGGGCCATCAGACAAAGAAGAGCGCATCCTCGATCACAGGATGATTCACCGGTTCCTCGATTCCAACGACGAGCGGAGGGCAAGAGGTCGAAAACTTTTGAGCGAGAGCAGAGACGATACACAGGAGCTGGATGACGATCGGGGCAGGGCGACCAAGAGAGGGCCCAACAGAGCAGGTAATACAAGTCGGAAAGACGAAGACTCGGGAGTTCGAAGGAGTGGCCGCGCGAGGCGGGTGAGCAGCAGGCTCACTGAGGAATGATGTATTTTTGTATGAATTGTAACGTTATACCACGGACGAGGCAGGGCAGCAGACCTTTTTCGTCTTGCTTCCCTTGCTTTATGCTTCTTTCTATTGCTAGGTGATGGGTGGATGGGTGGGAAGGGACAGGCGCGTTAGCTACGGATTGATCAGGCGCAGCGAGGGAACAAGTCAAGCATAGTAGGTACTAGGTAGTCTAGATGATAATTACCGTGGATGCGTCCACTGCCATTTTATTGGATGAATAGGTTAGTATTACTCTCTTGCAGTTGTATTGTTATTGTAAAATCATGAATCGTGAATGCTAGACGCCACTTTTTACTGTGTAAGTGAGACCTGCCCCAATGGGCCCGAGACAGCATGGCGGCGGACATGCCCAGGGAGAAGCAATAGTCATGATACGCTGGAACGGCAGTTGGAGGTTGACACAAGGTTGAGGGGCACGGGCGAGGCAATCATGTGGCCCCCGATGATCGTCCCTTTGGAGGTTTGTTCACGACCAGTCACAGAGCAAGGATCAACCAAAAGAGAGGCTCCATACCTCGAAAGTTGACGCAAAGTTGGGCTGCTAAATGGGCGGTAATAGTCCCCTGTGGCTTGGTTGGTCTCACTACCAATATGTTGTGTCATCCGCCATTTTTTTTTGATTTGCATTTGCCTCCCGTTTTCAACTACACGTGCATTTATTTCCATCTTTTCTTTCCTTCTTTCTTTTCTCTGCCATTACGGAGCGCTCATTGGGATTTATATATAGCCCATTTTTTTTTTTCTCTCATTGATGTGCTGTATTGAGGATTGATTGACGTTTTCGTTTTCGTTTTGTTGCCCCCCGGACATTCCGACGCTTTTGAGAGAGGAGAGTGCAGGTGACGGTATTGCGACGATGATATCGCGACGGTTGATTTGTGTTTTCTGTAAGTGGAGTGGATGCTCAACTTTTCGATGAATTCATTGCTTTATTACAATTTATTTTCGGGATTCGAGAGCTGATGTTCATGCGTCTTTAGTCGCCCTCGGTGCTGTGGCGGCTCCCCCGACGTCTCAGAAGGTCCTCGTGGGCGACTGCTCTCAGGATGGGCTTCTGTGGGATTGCGGCGTCAACGGGCTCGTCTGGACAAGGGGCGCGGTGCGGATGAATCACATGCAGGTCGTCGGGTCGCACAACAGCTATCACGTCGAGGCACCCAAGGCGGAGCGCGATCTTCAGACTGCGTTTACGTCTGCGGCGACGGATCTGCAGTATTCGCATGCTGCGCTGGATGCGCAGTTGGAGTATCTCCACGTGAGGAATTTAGAGTGAGGCTCTCGCTCTCCTTGAACGTGATGATTATGAGAAGAAGAGAGAGGATTGTTAACGGGCTATAGGCTGGATTTGCTTGCGGATCCTGAGGGCGGCATGTATAGTGATCCGCTGCTTAGAAGGTTTGCTAGGCTGGGCCCGCTGGATGATGCGAAGCTCAAGAAGAAGGGGACAAAGGTGTTGCATATACCGGATGTGGACTACCACACTACTTGCTCGACGCTGGTGTCTTGTCTGCGCGTCATCAAGACGTGGATGGATGCGCACCCGGATAGCGTGCCGCTGCCCATCATGATGGAGTTCAAGACGGCCGAGGAGCTGGGAGAAAGGCTTGGTGGTGCCAAGGTGGTGCCGTGGGACACTGATCTTTTGAACGTCGTCGATGAGGAGATTCGGTCTGTTTTCGACAAGTCGCAGCTCATTACTCCGGATGATGTGCGCAGAGACGGCCTGACGCTGGAGGAATCCGTCTTGAAGCACGGATGGCCGGATTTGGACAGCGCAAGGGGGAGAATCTTTTTCCTGATGGACAATGGGCCGGTTCATGATGTGCGGGATGCGTATATCGAGGGGCGGCCGAATCTGGAGGGGAGAGTGCTGTTTACGAATAGCGCGCCTGGACAAGGCGACTGTGCATTCCAAAGGGTGAGTCTGACGGTGATGCTCTGTTGAGTGAAGCACGTGGAAGCTGACAATGCTGTGTAGCTTAACGATCCCTTAACCGATGCAGACGTCGACTTCATCCAAGCCCAAGTCCGCGCAAACTACTGGGTCCGCACCCGCGCCGACGAGCCCCTCAGGACGGTGTTCGAGGAAAAGTGCAATGTGTCTCGGCGCGACGCGGCGCTTCGGTCGGGGGCGCACATTGTGTCGACGGACTTTGCGGGCTATGAGCTGAGTTCGCGGTGGGGATGCGATTATGCTGTGAGGATGCCTGGGGGGAGGGGGGCGAGGTGTAATCCTGTGACGGGGATTTGGGGGGGCTGTGAGGGGGGGTTGGAGCCGGATGAGTATACGATGAATTAGGGGTTTTGGTGATTTGTGGTTTGTATGGCATGGTTTTGTGTTTTTGTTGATGAGAGTGTATGTGTTGAGGGGATGGTGTGAGATTGGGTTGGGAGTGGTGGGTTTGATGGAGATTGTATTTTGGTGGAAGCTGCATTGCGAAATTATGTGAGATGGGTTATGAGATGAGGAGGATATAACTAGGCATGGATCTTCATCTTCATCTCTTTACGGCGTAAGGACTCGAGTCTTCAGAACCTGTGTGGTTTTATACAAGGGGTTGAAGTTGCCATTCTGTTGATGCTATGTGTGGAGGCATTTAGTTCGAAGGAGTGAGCAGAGATTCTGGAACGATTTGCGTTGCAGTCTTTGCACGACATTTTGACATCCGACACGGTTTGTATAGGCAGCCTCATTCGGTTTTGATCTATTGATTATCGCGAAAGGGAACTGTCTATCAGAGGAGATGGAAACCGGAAGTTGAAGGTGTGAACAGTATCAGTGGCTACATTGACTGCGATGGCACCTTGATGGGAAATGATGGAACTCAGTGGAGGTACTTCATATTCAAGGACACAATGGTGACTGATTGTCGTATGAAATCAAAGGTTGAGCTGCACAGAACATACGGGGTTATCAGAATTTAAGCCCTTATCGCTTCTGCCATGTAACTCATATTTGAAACAGACCAAACCTGATCGAACATGGCTCGTCAGGAATATTAATGACGAAAGAGTGAGATTCTTGTTCTCTAATAATTCGTCCAAATTATATCTAGACGTTTTATGCAAAACACCAGTCGATATTCTAACCCCACGCTATGGCTATGAGTGTACACAATCTCGTCCGATTGACGGGCTGGGCGCACTTTTCAACAGCGAGCAATGACTCTGGATTCACACAAGTATTGATGTTTTGCATCCGGTGGGTGACACCTGTATGAATGAAAGGCATTTCAACTTATTGGATGTTGAGTGAATCATTGCACTAGGAGATTATGAGACTGTGTTGGAAATGTTTGGTTGGAACAGTGCAAGTGTTATATGAGTTGAGAAAGTCTGCCATTATCCAACAACAAAGCGTCATTGGTCTAGGGGTTAGGATTCAACTCTTCCATTAACACGAAAAGTTGAGGCCCGGATTCGAGTTCCGGATGACGCATTGGTTCTTCGCCGAGTCAAATTTATTTTTTGCTATTTATTTTTGCTCTAAACTTCGACAGAAACGATCAACATCAAGATTTCTTCTCACTTTTTCTCTGTATCTCTGTTATTATCTCTTTTTGCTGCGATGTGGTCATCTGTTGAGCACCACTTGCTGATGCGGATATTTGCCGTATCTACACGGAGCGCTCCGCACCCACGGAGTGCTCCGTTTATAGAGCGGATTGCGGGGTGAAGTGGGAGCTTGCAAAGATACATCGTTGCTTCAAAAATTGCCGAGGCGAGTTCTTGATGTTCTTATTGATGGAAATAATTCATCTTTTTCGAAATTACGCATGTCAAAGTGAATCCATTCGTCACTGCCTGTCTGTGTGTTTGTTTGTTGTTGGGAACCTTCATCTCCGCGCGGAGCCCGAGATCGCTTTCGGAGCCCCGCCGTCTTGACTAACATCAAGTCCACTTGCAATGAAACGAATTGAACGTCTATTTATTCACCACATATCTCTTTGAGTCTCAGTATACCATTGACACTCAGTTTCAATCAAATCATATACAACATGGCTGAAGCACAAAGTGCACCGAAAATCCATGTCGCAGCTGAAGAGGCCCGGCGTCTCGTCAAAGACATTCTTCAAGGCAACGGCGTGTCCCCCGACAATGCGGCGATAGTAGCACGTTGTCTCATTGCTGCTGATCTACGAGGCGTTGATACGCACGGCATGAACCGTATACCTTCATACATGGAACGAATTCGACAGGGCGTCCTGGATGCCACAGCACAACCGGAACTGAAGCAAGTGACGCCCGTCGTGGCCCAAGTCGATGGACGCAACGGCTTTGGCTTCGTAGCCGCTCACATGGGCATGGCGGCGGCCATTGAGGCGGCCAAAGTCTACGGCATTGGCATGGCTAGCATCAAGCACTCGAACCACTTTGGCATGAGTGCGTGGGCGGTGCAGCAGGCGTTGGACGCCGACATGATGAGCCTCGTCTTTACAAACTCGAGCCCCGCGCTGCCTGCGTGGGGCGGACGGGAGAAGCTCATGGGCGTGTCGCCGATTGCGTGCGGCGCGCCAGGAAAGGGAGACATGGAGAATTTCATCTTGGACATGGCGCCGTCGGTGGCGGCACGGGGCAAGATTTACAAGGCGAAGAGGAGGGGCGAGAAGATTCCGTTGGATTGGGCGTTGGATGCGGAGGGCAGGCCGACGGACGACCCGGAGGCGGCGCTGGGCGGCGTGATGCTGCCGATGGGCGGACCGAAGGGGTCGGCGCTGGCCATCATGATGGATGTGTTTTCGGGAGTCTTGTCGGGTTCCGCGTTTGCGGGACAAGTGACGGGTCCGTATGACCCTTCGAAGCCGGCGGACGTGGGACACTTTCTCGTTGCTGTGAAGCCGGACCTGTTTATGGACTTGGACGAGTTCCGGGGCAGGATGGAGTACTTGTATGGACGGGTGGTGGGATCGCAGAAGGCGGCGGGGGTGGAGAGGATTTATTTCCCGGGGGAGATTGAGCAGTTGACGCAGAGGGAGAGGGAGAGGACGGGGATTCCGTTGGTGAGGGCTGAGATTGATGCGTTGAACGAGGAGGCGAGCAAGGTTGGGGCTGAGGGGCTGGCTGTAGAGTGATGGGATGTGAAAGTGAAGCTGGGAGTTCTTTTTATTGATTTGTTTCAAAGGTAATATGAGATTGTATTGAATGATGTGGAATAGTTGGATTTGTTAGTATACATGTAAGTATACGTGTATCGTGAAGTGGTGCCTCATGCAAGATATATGGATTGCATGTACAGAGAAATGACTCGAGCAGCCGTCTTCCCCGCATTTATCGCTTTTCTTCTTCTCTCTTTCTTGTTAACTACTAACCTAACAAGTCCAGGTAGTATCATTGAGTCTGCCTGTAGATAGATGATGAAGCCGAGATGTATATAAAACCACTAATCTTCCCACGTTACTCAAGACCATCTCCATACATTGGTCACCTAGATACGATGTGTAAGCGCTACAAGCGGTATTACACAACGCCGTCCAGCTATCTCCAAGCTAACTTACATCGCGATCTTAGCTCCAATTCTCACCGTCCTTATCAGCAAATCGTCGGCGGGGCACACGCTTGTTAGTCTTGGTTTGGTGATGCAACGCTGATATCAAAAGTCGATGTCGTGCCGTGTGCAGTAATCGCGGGTATTAATCAACGCAGCCCTAAGATGGAGGAGAGGGGCTGCTTCTGCGGATAAAATCAAAGGGCCAGAACAAACAGCTGCTAATACATATTCTCTCTCATGATAATCGCTGGTTCGAGAGGTCGCAAGGCGATAATCCCGCCTCATCAGCAATGCCCCTCCAGTTCCCCTCCGTCAGACTGCCTCCCAAACCAAAGTTTCTTCATGGCATCCCCTCCAACAGCATCCGCATAATTGCCATTCTCATCACCGTCAATATATTGGTATGGATCGTCGTCGCCATCGTCCTGCATTTCCATCCGGCTCTCATCTCGTCCGCTGCGCTTTCATATGCCCTGGGTCTTCGTCATGCTCTCGACGCAGACCACATCGCGGCCATTGACCTCATGACGAGGCGGCTCATTGCTTCAGGGCAGCGCCCAGCCACTGTAGGGACGTTTTTCTCGCTCGGCCACAGCACAATTGTTATCATTACGTGTATCGTCGTGGCGGCGACGAGCGGCGCATTAAGAGAACGCTTTGACGGGTTTCAACGAGTGGGAAACATCATTGGCACGAGCGTCAGCGCGGCCGTTCTCATCATCTTGTGCTTGGGCAACGGATGGGTGCTTTATAAGCTGGTCAAGAGGCTGAAAGAAGTTCTTGCGCAGCGGAGGATCGGCGATGGCGATGCTTTGGACGAGGAAGACGCTGCTGCGGCACAGGCGAACAACCAGCTTCAGCTCACGGGAGGCGGGTTCATGACACGGCTTTTGAAAGTGTTCCTCAAGACGATTGATCGGCCGTGGAAGATGTATCCGCTAGGCGTGGTTTTTGGGCTCGGGTTTGATACGAGCTCAGAGATTGCTGTTTTGGGGATTGCGAGCGTCCAGGCCGTGCAGGGGACGAGCATCTGGCTGATTCTCATTTTCCCTATTCTGTTTACATGTGAGTTTTGCTTGACGAGAGTAGTGTGTGCTTTTGAATTCTGAAATGTGCTTCTTTTAGCTGGCATGTGCCTGGTAGACAGCACTGACGGGGCGCTGATGATGGCGCTCTACACGTCCAAGGCCTTTTCACGAGACGTCGTTGCCATTCTGTATTACTCCATCGTCCTGACTGGCATCACCGTTGTGGTTTCTGCTTTTATCGGCATCATCCAGGTCCTGTCGCTGGCACAAAACGTGGCAAACCCGACGGGCCGCTTCTGGGACGGCGTCTCGGCTGTTGGAGATCATTTTGACATTATTGGCGGGAGCATATGCGGGCTTTTTGTCATTGTTGGGATCGGATCTGTTTTGGTCTACGGGCCGTGGAGGAGGCGGGTGGAGAGGAGGAATCGGGAGGTGTTTGTTGTGGGAGCGGATGAGGATGATGTTGAAGATGAGAGGGAGGATGCGTTGCCGAGGGCGTTGGAGGAGCAGGCTCCGGATCCAAAGACGGCGAGTACGAGTACACGAGTTGCGGATTGTTAGGGATAATGAAAGCTACGCTGCTATTTTTAAGATGTGAATATCGGAATTGAAGCGTATGTTTGGGGCTTGCATACGTGTATTCGTTTTTGATGGCTTACAAGAGTCATTGATTAAGAGATGAGCCTCTCGGCTCGTCATGAAAGTACATTTTGGTGAAAGAAGGAGCTATTTCTCAGCTTCCCATGGGAAACTGCTAATATCAGATCTGAGTATCGGATGTGCATATGCTGTATATTCCGAGGCATATATTCCTATATGTGTCTGTGATGGCTCACATACATGTGCAATGGTTTGAGCCACCTGTAGAATGGTGGAATGTCTCTGCTACCTATCATTGAGGCTCTTTTAGTCAGTTGTTTGCCAATTTACGAGTTCGAAAAATAGTTCCTTATACGACGTCTACCCCATATATACGGCATTGACTCACCCGTATGGTAGCTCTCACGACTTCAGCAGCCCACAACACCGAGTCCTAGACGCCATGCCCGTACTGTGCTTGTCAGCGCCAATAAGACGCCTGGCACTAAAGCCTCACGATGAAGCAACCTCTAGGCAGCAAGCCACATGAGCGTGCAGGTAGCATTTGATCCAAATATGTCGCAATAATCAAGACCGTGCAATTAATCACAACACCGTGCAGTTCAGCCGCCAATCTGTCATCAAACTGCCATTGGATGGGAAAAATGAATCATTCAGTGAGGTCGGTCCCGTCTTCGGAGGCAACCTGATAGGACAATTGAAACCTTATCGCCATGCAGGGGTTCTGGAAGGCCCTAAGAATGGCCACTGTAACGCGCCACCGCCCGCCTTAGTAATTGGCTCCAGTGATGCGCTACGGGTAATTCCAGCACCGCATTAGGGGTCCAGTCGCTAAATTCTGCCTGCCTGCGCCCTACAGCTCCAATTTCACCAGACCTACCCTTTACGATGCTGGCTTCGCTTCTTCATCCCCGTCCCAGCAACTTCGATTCAGCCTCGCCCTCTGACGCGCATCTCGGATTCAGCCTCCCCCAGACTTGGCTGCCTGGGCCCTATTTCTGGATACGATCAAGCCAACCCAGCAGGTGATTCGATTCACCCGCCTCGATGTCCGGCTGAGGAGATATTCGGCAATGGCGATTGCTGCCACGTGTTTCTGCAGCCCGCACACTGTCTCGCCGGCACTGGATGGTGGGGAATCGTTGCGTGTGGCGGCTGTCAGGGTCCTCCAGCCGTTCCCCAGAGGTTGAAGCGACGCTGGTCGGCTCTCGATTGCTGAGAAGATGTGCTCCAGTTGCGCTCCAGAGCCCGGGTACCGACTACTTGGGGGCTACCTGGTGTGGCCTCTGACAAGCACCGCTTGTTCTCGTTTTGCGCCTCGAGGCTGTCGGTGTGGCCGCCATGTTGCGATTTCTCCCTCCTTGGCGGTCAAGCCAGACATTCTCGCAGCTTCTGAGTGGTGGCGTCTCGGTTGTGCTGAGGTTCCTATCGGGCACTATTGACTCTTGTGAATGCCAACCCAAAAAGCCCGAGTTTCGGGTATCAAACGGGATGGGTTGTGGTTGCGATTGCGATTAAGCGCCCTCAGTTGATGCAGACACACTTCCTTTCGGGCATTCGGTATCGGACAGCGTTTCGGAGAGCGTGAATTGTGAAGCCGTCGATCACTCACTCAGAAGGACAAGGTCCCCGTCTTCCGGGCACCCTTGGCACCCTCCCATACTGTATACGAGAGAGGAAAGACTGAATGGAATAGGAAGGGAGGGGAGCACAGCAACTCTGGCGCTTGTGAGGGAGGGAGTCCGTTGTTCGCTTGCTCGCACGTACTCGGACAGTCCAAGCGATGTTTTAGCACCCCCGGCGTCGGAAGAGTGGCAAATGTTGATCTTATGCGGGCTCTGGCAACAGCCAAGCGTCCGCAACTCCCAGTCACATTATCCCTCTTTTGTCGGATCAGCCTGTAAAACGAGCCGCGATATGCAAGGAGCCAGACTACTCTTCCCTGACTCCGTATGCACTGCGCCGTTTGGGGCTCGTCTTGGTGGTCAGCATAAGACGTGATCACGGCAGTGATAGGCCAATATCTTCCTCTCGACATCCGCTACTAACCTCCTCACCTTTGATCTACTGCCCAATGCGATTCTCTCCAGAAACAGCGGCGTTTTAACCATGTCCTGGTCCAGGCAACCAGCTGAGCCGTCGTGATGGTGTTTGGACCCTGAAAAACGACAATCCCATTGAGCCGTCCGTCTCATCCCGCTAGACAGTTGGCGGCTGTGGTCGTGTGGGACCCTGCGGTCAGGGGGAACGTCGGACCCCACGGATTCAAACAACGATTCAGTGGATACACGCTTGCTGTAAGACCCCTTCAAAGCAAAGGGTCCAAAGGGTCGTTGCGGATAAGAGCCATTGCACATCGTTCTGCGGATTTATCAGCCAAAGAGGCTTTGTCTTGGGAAGAAACGGCGTGATTACATACATGGTTCCCACGCCACCCGCGGTGACAAGACACAGTATTCCTTCACTCTTATACACACGCAACGCACCTCGTTTGGGCGTCAATGCGCTTGCCCACCATCTTCTGGGCAGTTTTTCAGCACCGCTTCCGCCGGTTGGACAGCCGAGGAGAGTATCACAGGAGCAATTTGGTGTAACAAAGGGCTCATGCGGAGAGATCCTTCGACAGCAGTGCTGGTCCAATTACCAGCTGCCGCCTTTCGCGGCTCAACTCGAGTAGGACCTCGTTGCCGCCTGAAGCTGGCTTCATCTTACACTCGACGCTGGCCCGTCAGCGTCTTCTTTGTCCTACCTACTGTAGGCATGCATACTCCATACAGTACCAAACAAGGCATGTCCACGGCGGCCCCCCATCCTAGCCCCGACCGATAGCGCACCCCACAAGCGTATGTATAGATCTCAAAGCCGGCGGCTCCAGCTAGAGGTTGGGCCTAGCATGGGTCAGAGGCCTCTTTGTCTGATATGGCAAATGGGCGTTCATCTCTAGATGTCGGTGAAAGTCGCAAAGCCACACCAAATTTGCCTCGCCCTCTGTCCGGAAAGTTAGGCAGTTTCCGTAGATAGTCGAGGAGAGTTTGAGGCTAGAAGAAAATCTGTGTAGGAGTATTTATGGCCTCCCCCCCCCCCCGAACACCGGATCTTCTCCTGAGCCTTTCCTCCATTTCATTGCATGCTACATTCCTTTCACCGTTTCTCCTACCACTCTTTAGGGTACATTTGTTTTGCTGTTTTGGTTTCTTGCGATAGAATATAGACACAAGATGCACGGTTACAGCTCATCCGAAGAGTCGGACGACCCTCGTCGTCCGCGCTCGCAACCGGCCTCGTCAGGCAACAACCAGGACCAGAAGAAGAAGCGGAAGAAGAGACTGCCGCCCCAGCAGTCCATCAACAAAGTATGGAAGAAGTTTTCGAACCGCAAGTTTCACAAGGCGCTTTCAGTGCTTCCCTTTGACCCCGTTGTCGCACCCCGGTCGGGGTTGGATCGGCCGAACGAGTTGATCTCGGAAGGATACGAGCGGGCTGCTGAAGAATGCCGGCGCAAAGTCCAAAAGATTGTCAAGGAGTGCAAGAGAGTCAATATGAGATACCGTGACCCTGGCTGGGATCTTGTGAGTGACCACTTGGAGCATTGCTCTATTTGCATGGGTTGGCTGACCGTTATCACTAGGACTGGGATTTAAAGTACGAAAAGGGTAACACGCTCAACTACATTGGCACCAACAAGTTTGAGGTTAGCAGATCTACTCTGCTGGGCTCCAAATCTGTTGTCCCAAAAGCCGTCAAGAGAGTTCATGAGATTTTCGACAAGCCCAAATTCATGGACCCTGTCGACGGAAGCGATGTGAAGCAAGGAGGCCTCGGCGACTGCTGGCTCATGTCCAGCTTGACTGCATTGGCTAGCGTCGAAGATGGCGTGAAGCGCTGTTGCGTCGCTTATGATACCAGTAAGATAGAGGCACCACTGATGATATTGTACGTGGCAGCGATGCTGACTTTTTTATCAACAGAAATCGGCATTTACGGATTTCTCTTCTACAGAGATGGAGAGTGGGTCTACTCAATCGTCGACGACAAGCTGTATCTCAAGTCTCCCTGCTGGGACTCACCGAGCATGCAGCGTGACCTTCTCCAGCAGATCGACCGCGAAGACGTTGAATCTGTCTATAGAAAGACATATCAGACGGGCTCCAAGGCACTCTTCTTTGCCCAGTGCAAGGACCAAAACGAGACCTGGGTGCCGCTCCTCGAAAAGGCCTACGCGAAAGCTCATGGAGACTATGCCTCGCTTTCGGGTGGCTGGATCGGAGAGGGTTTGGAGGATCTTTCCGGCGGAGTCACCACTGAGCTGCTTACGTCTGACATTCTCGACCTCGATGAATTCTGGGACAATGAAATGTCCAAGGTCAACAAGGAGTTTATGTTTGGCTGCTCGACGGGCCTCTTGGATTATGGCTACGGACAGCGTGATGGCATTAGTGAGGCCCACGCTTATGTCGTCACCGATGCCCGTACTCTTAAGTCAGGCCAACGCCTGGTAAAGCTCCGCAACCCCTGGGGAGAAATCCGCAAGGGCCTTTGGGAGGGTCCATGGAGCGACGGCTCCAAGGAGTGGACCGCCGAAGTTCAAGAGGAGCTGGGACACAAGTTTGGCAGCGACTCGGTCTTTTGGATTTCCTTTGAAGACTTGGTCCGCAAATACACTCACTTTGACCGGACTCGCCTGTTCAGAGACCCCGACTGGCGGTGCTGCCAGCGCTGGATCGGCGTCGACGTTCCCTGGAAGGCCGAGTATCATGAAAAGTTCCGCATCAAGCTGACCAAGGACTCTCCCCTGATTCTCGTTTTGTCTCAATTGGATGGCCGATACTTTAAGGGTCTCCAGGGCCAGTATAGCTTCCGCCTCCACTTCCGCCTCCACTACGAAGACCGACCTGATGCGGAAGATTACATTGTGCGATCTCACGGCAACTACTTCATGAAGCGATCCGTCTCAGTGGAGCTCCCAGATCTTCCCGCTGGAAACTATACCGTTTATCTCAAGGTAACTGGCCAGCGTGACCAGGAGCAGCCATCCGTGGAGGAGGTGGTCAAGAGAGAAAGCCAAGGCCGCGTTGAAAACGAAAAGCTGGCGCAAGTTGGATATGCCTACGACCTGGCACACAGCAAGGCGTGGGAGCACATGGACAAGGTCGCCAAGATCCGCAAGCAGCGAGACCAACAAAAGGCTTCCTCGTGCCGCCAGCAGGAGCGTCGCAGGCAGTGGGAGAGGCGTCACATCAGCCGTGAGATCACCAAGAAGCAGAAGCAGAAGAATGGTGAGAAGAAGGAGCGGAAGAAAGAGCTCAAGAAGAAGGAAGCCGAGGAGAAGAAGCGACCGGATGTTGTTGAGCCCACCGTCGAGATCAAGGAAAAGTCTGAAGATGCGGAAGAGAAGGATTCCCTCGCTGCATCCATTGACGCCATCGATGTTGGCAAACTTTCGCTCAATGACATCAACGACGGCTCGGATTCTGATTCTAGCGGTTCACCTACGGACACTCCAAAGTCGGAGGAAGCCATCGTCTTCCCTTCGCCTTCAGAAGAGAAGGAAGACGTGCCGCCGATCAGCGGAGCCCCCCCTGCCTCGGAAGACGCAGCTGATGAGTCCAAGCCGGCCGCTGACGCTGAGGAGAAGACAACGCCAGCTGAAGATGCTGCACCTGCCCAAGAAGAATCAGATGGAGACTCGTCCGACTCCCCCGTCGAGGACTGGGAAGAGCTGTATAGCAGCGACGACTACACGCGCAAGCCCAGATCGTTCCCGTATCCCAGCCCCGCAGCGCGGGACGACTACGATACGGAAGAGGAGAAGATGCCGGCGCCGTGGAACGCCGTGTGCATCGTGGGCATCCGCGTCTACTCCAAGGACTCTGAGCTGGAGCTGTTGACGGTGATGGAAGGTGGGGAGCTGGATGGGATGGGCACAAAGGGCCAGGCGGATCTTGACGATGCGCAGAATAATGCTGGTGGCGTGGGACTTACGGAGGAGAATGGGGGAGACATTGGTCTTTCGGTGGAGTGATTTTGGGTATGGTATGCATGAGCCATTGATGATTTGACATTTTTCTTTTTCGCATAGATGATGCGGTTTATGACTTTTGGTAGACAAGACTCTGCTTGTTAGAATTGTTTCGATAGAAACGTGTATCTTTGAAGAATCTCCGAATTAATACAGCATATGAGCTTTTTGGACGTTGGCATTTGATAATTGATAGATGGTAGAATTGTGAGTTGGCTATTGTGTGAATGAGTATCACGCTTCATATGTGTTGGAGTTTTCCGTTTGTCCAAATCTCCGACGTCGTATTATAAGAAGACGAAAAGCATGCTATATACATCGTTGCGGAAAGTCGATATATTCACTATGACGGTAATGAGACAGGAGGATTTAATATAACGGCCGGATTGGATCAAGATGTGCAAGCGTCGTTTGTTCTATCCGAGGAGTCTTGCTTTGGAGGAGGTGGTGAATGATGGGGACGCACGGATTAGGGACGGAAGGACAAAGACGAAGTAGATTGTTGGAATGTTGGAATGATCAGGTAGAAATTACTAAATTGATGGAGATGGAATTGCGAATGAAAATCAAGCATGAAGAAAGAGCTGGCACAAGAGATGGTCTCCTTGGTTGTTTAAAAGAGTCCATGTAGTTGGCGAGTGTCTTTTTGCCTGTAGATGGATATGGACAGGTACATCTATCGAATGCCGAGCACAGTTGATTCACATACGAATACGACTACGACAAGGAGTTGGATGACTGAACATCTTTGTACTCTATACATGTATTCAACCCTCCAAAAAGAACTTCCATCTAATAAAGCACCAGCGGCAGCCAAGCTCACACACAAATGGAGGCTGCATTAGCATTTCCGCATTCCAGTTCCAATCATTGCGTCACACCGATTCGGGGGATTCGCCCAGCGCCAAGTGTGCTAACCCGTTAGTGAAGCTAGCGCACCTGTCAGGGGCCAGGATGTACCAGTGCCCAGCTGCTCACCTACAGTTGCGGTGTAACGGCGAGTATCTGTACCTGCAGTGTGCGGCGCTTTACACTGCACTGTATGCCGCTGCAGGGGGCCATTGAGCGCTAAAAGCAGTAAAGTCCAGCAGGTTGACACCGGCATGACGCCTGGGCTTATCAGCGTCTTATCAGCCTCCCCAGAAGTTCGAAGCTCCATGTCCCGGAGAGTCACGTTCTCTCTGTTTCGTCTCTTCGTCAACCTCGATCCATCTCCGTCTCGGCTCATCATGTAGCCTGAGGCATCCTTCCATTGAGACGACACCGGAATCTACGATACACGACACAACTCACCATGGCTGCTGTTTCGCCTGCGGCTTCGACTCGGCGCAGTCCGGGCTCGTCATCGGCCGGCTCGCTGAGGCCATCCAGCGACCACATGGCCATCTCGGTCGACACTCTCGTCAACCATCTGCTGGTATCGAAGCGATCGCTATCGTCGATGACGCTCGTGCTGCGAGCCGACGAGATCGTGACGGCGGCGCGGCAGTCTCACGAAGACACGGTCATGCTGGCGGCCCAGACGGGGTTTCTGCGAAATGCCATTGCCGACCAGGTGCTGATTCTGGGCCGCGTGGGCAAGAGCCTGCAGGCGACGTGCGAATGGGGCAAGAAGGACTTTATGAAGCTCGTCAGGCGGATGGATGAAGTCGACGGACAGCTCAAGGCTACGATGGACATGCTAACGACGACACCTGTTGATACGACGCTACGACCCAGAGGGGAGCCCAGGAAGAGTTTGCTGGATTTTGTGGACGAGGGGAGCGTCCACGGGATGCGAAATGCCATGAAGCAATGCATAGAGGAGCTGCAGGTACGTGTTTCCGTATAGCACCAGGCCCGTTGTTTGTTCGCTGACCTTGACGGGTGACGCTGTAGGCGATCCAAATTTCATTCGATGGCGATCTACTCCGGCTCGAAACCGATATTCGAAACATCAAGAAAATCATTGAGAATGTGGAAATGCCCGAATCTCAAGAGCCTGCATCGAAACTACTGTTCGACTTGTTCGATCACTCAGCCACCATGGCTGAATCTCTAGCCTCTCTGACGCAGCATTTCGACATGTGCGTTACGGCTATACGAACGACGGAGGGAGCTGCAGCCTTGGCCCGCAGAAAGGCAGCCGAGGTCACCCAGTCCCAAGATGGCGAGAGCGTCTCACTATCGGGAGTCATTGCCGAGCAAGAGTCCAACCGATCCGACCTCGAGCCACAAACAGCAGAAGATAGAGCCGAAATGCTACGAGTGGTCATACATGATGCGCAGTTGGTCGAAGGCGTCGTGCACGATATCCAGGAGCATCTCGCCGAGGTGGAGCGCAAGTATAGTGAACTGGGAGAGCACACAGAACAGACTAGAAAGGCGCACCTGGGCATGCTTGATGCATATGCTGAGCTGGGAGAGGTTGGTGATCGCCTTGCCGACTACCTGGCCGCCGAGGAAGACTTTCGAACTCGATGGGAGATGGAAAAGGACGTCGTGTTTACCAAGCTTGAGGAGATGACGCAGATGACGGAGTTTTACGAGGGATATGCGAGCGCCTATCACGGCTTGCTGATGGAGGTTGCGCGTCGCCGAAACGTCGAGGATAAAGTGCAAGTGACTTGGCGCAAAGCACAGGAGACCATCGACAAGATGCTCGAAACTGACCGTCTTGAGCGAGAGGCTTTCCGATCAGAAGTCGGCGAGTTTCTTCCAACAGATCTGTGGGCTGACATGCAAGGGTCGGTCAAGAGGTGGAAGATTGTCCAAGTTGACGATGAACAGGCGGCAGAGGGGAGTGCCGCCGCAGATGTGAATCGAGGGAGCGGCTAACCAAGTACATTGGTGGAACGGACTTTTTTTTTTTTTTTTTTTTTTGCAGATATAAAAGCATCTATGCTTCTGCCTTGGACTTGATAATTCGGGCTTTGCGCACCATTTGGCTTAGGATGAGCTGTTTAATTACGGGTGCTGGATATACCGACGATACTTGGCTGTTACTGGAAAGGCTTGGGGATGTGGAGTTTGTATTTGTATCTGGTTAATGGGATATAGGGGCACGGGCATACTTGGAGTTTGTCGATATTTGAGTGAGCAATAATACGAATGACTTTGTTTATTTTGAGTTCTGTATTGTTACGCTCTGATCTTAGAATTGAACCTTGAGTGACATGGGCTCCAATGTGACTTGTGACGAACCATTGCCAAGCTTCGGGTTCTCAGTTAACAGACCCATCGATGTGATTCTGGATTCCCACAGCGGAGCGGCCCTTTGTTTAGCTGATAGATCGGTCTTCCGTCCGCTCCTATAGTGCCACATTAGCGGGATACCTGTATCCGACTGTGAGAACTACAGGCCTGAACTGGTAGTATTCATGAAAGGATTGAGCACATGTAATCAAGAGTTGTATTTGTTTTCCTTCGTATATATAGGTGATAACATGCATGGATAGATTAGTGTTTGAAAGTATCTATTGGTTCGCAAGAAGATGCTCAGATAACAGCCTACTGTCTGCACCACAACTTCTCTATAGCTTCAGCTTGGAACAGGAAACTCTCTGCGTCTCACGTCATCTCTTTGTCCAAACACTCACTTCGTACCATCATGTTCAGCTGGGCCGTTGGTACGATGCAGCTATATATGACAAATCATACATATACCTGCCGGAGATGGGTGCCGATACACTCATTTTGGCTGGCCTCGCCCATACAGAGCAGGCCGTCGATGAGACATCGTAGGGTGTGAGAGGCTAGGTTATTAGTTTACAGGCGTCTATTCGATTGGATCGTATTTCGCATCGCCAGGGCAGAGTAGAGCTGACTAGACCGAGCTGTGCTGAGATTGGACGGAAAAGATAATGGTGTTGACAGAACTTGGGGGTTGCATCCTGCTTGCTTTAATGAACTACGCTTCTTTCGCCGCATATACATGGATCGTCTTGGCTTTAAGCAGTCACGGCGTGTTAAAGAAATACCAAAATCACGAGTCTATATCTATACTGACTTTATGCGAAGATTCTGACTCATTTGAGTCTCATTTAATATATGAGGAGGAATGAGCGTCATCTTTTTAGCTGTATATGGTGTCGATCTTAGCCGTCTTGACAGCCTAATCTTGGTCGAACTGTGTGCCATTTGGGAAACCATGTTATTACGTACGTGGTAACGGAACCCATTCTCTGGAGAATAATTATTTCTGAGTTTAACTGACAAATGTGCCACCCTGACTGGGCATGTAATCTGGAAGCCTCATCATAGACTATTTGCGCTTCTTGGAGAAGTTTCCGCCGAGGTTCTAGCCATGGGTGCACCTCGCAGACTCAATTGATGCACGCTAATATGCCATCCATATGGCGTTTCTTTTGATGTTGAGGAAGCAAATTGAGACCGGAGGAGAGCTTGTATGCTTTGGCGCAGAGATGTTGGAGCGTCAAAAGCAGTGGAGATTTGACGACAAGGTTGCCATTGACATTCTATCCGGGATGATATCTCTCGGGGGTGAAGCAACCGTCAGAAATTCTTTCATCAGAATCATGGATAGGCATCTTAAGTCTTAGAAGAAAGCTCAACAAGGTCAGCAGAGACCAAATCTGGAGCGATTGACTGCAAGACATGCCCTGTATGAACCAGTTGATCGCAGAAGTTGCTAGAGTCGTCGGGCCATCTCGTCTCCCAACGTGGGAAGAGCAAGACAATTTACCTTCCATTAAAGCTCTTCTCAAAGAACTACATAGATACAGCCCGATACTCAGCTTCGGGCCCCGCCTGACTCTGCGGAAGAGATCACATACATGGGATGCACCATTTCAAATGCCACCTTGATCCTCCCTAGTACAGATCATCTTCACCACGAATCTTTGCGATATGATAACGTCGATGAATTCCAGCCGGAGAGCTTCCTAGGGGATGAACTGGATGCTTTTGCCAGCGCTAAACACCCGGACTATCTCAAGCGCGATCCTATCAACTATGGCTTTGGCCGTCGTCTCTGCCAGGGTACGTGATGTCATATATACTGTCGTTGGAGTCGTGACAAGTAATCTTATATTTTTATAAGGCATATATGTCGCAGAGAATTCGCTCTTCATCCAGATCTCTCGTTACCGGTGGGCGTTTAACATTACTCCCAGGGTTCGAGAACCTCCATTGCGCATGACTGACATATGGGTGAGTACTCATACCGTTGATATTGTATATCAACTACAGCATATGCTGCTAATGCACTACCTCCTCATTATAAAGACAATGAATAGGAAAACCAAGCCATTTAAGGTGGATATCACGCCGCGATCAGATACAGTATTGCAGGCGGTGCGGCAGAGTGCAGAAGAGGCATGTACGGATGTTCCAGACGTAAATGATATAGAGACGGCCGATTGAACGTTCTCTGTGTTCTGCATGTATAATAGTTCATGATTATCCCGGCAGCATACGTCTTATTTCTGGTCAAAGGATCATTAGGAGACACAAGGACATAATAGCACACTTCTTCCCCCTGACCTTACGACAGCACTTACTTCTCACCATCATTTAATTCTTAATTATATAATTACATCATTCCTGCAGGGAGTTCTTGACACATTGGAGCTGATAGAGACTTCGTTGCCATCGCGACGCTTCACACTGGGCGACTTCAATCAAGCCTCGCTCGCTTAGCCGGGTGTTACTCTGTTTACCTCTCCCCCTTCTCTCTCTCTTTCTCCCCTACTCTTCTCCCTTCTTCTCTTATAGCATTATTACTTTAATAATTATCACAGTCTCTCGCTCTATAGCTTACTCGTTATGTTTTATCAACACATCACTCTTCAGCAATGTGTAAAACTCCTCCTGGCAGCGCATCATACCAGCCCACGGAAGTGGGCCACAAGCACTCTCTTGTGACCCTCAAATACTCCTGTTGACAACAGAAAGGTTCAATGCCTAGAGGCTATCGAGGTTTATATCTCCACGATATAAATGACCATCCGCACAACCATCGCGACGTGGTGAGAATGGGCTGTCCGGAGGCGGGCGAGTGGTGTCACTGTAAGTCGAGAAAGTTGCAGACAAGTCCCTGCAAGCGAGACTAATCTATGGAAACGTGTAAGCGCTGTTCTTCTCCATGCTCAATTGTCTTCTTTATAATACGGCTTAGGTGTGCTGCTCCCACAGAAGACTTCCCTTCTCGACACGATGGCACCGACCATTACATTCTCCTCCGTGCTGGCCAACCACCTGGGGAATTTGTCGTCACTGCAACCTATTCAAGGATTTACCTTATTATCTTGCCTGAAACCATGGCACCTGTACTTTAGTTTTATGCAATCATAGTACTCATTCATTTTGTGTCACATAGATCTTATCTAGGCTCTGAGCAATTATAGAAATACGCGTACTGGAGGCCATCGCCTACTAATATCATAACTCCCGTATGCCAAAATAAGATCTATGCGGGTGTTGAAATTTTTACACTCCAAGACAGCGTTGGCTTTCCCCTTTCCACACA
This sequence comes from Trichoderma aggressivum f. europaeum, assembly GCF_033847375.1. Taxonomy (NCBI): domain Eukaryota; kingdom Fungi; phylum Ascomycota; class Sordariomycetes; order Hypocreales; family Hypocreaceae; genus Trichoderma; species Trichoderma aggressivum. The sequence continues at coordinate 786,085 of NW_026946369.1, forward strand.
TTCCCTTGATTATCAGCCCTATGCATTCTTGATAAGCACATGACTTTTTGAGCAATTGTTCAATAATCAAATATACGCCATCCGTCTAGATCCTGAAGAATTGCTATGAGTTCTTGTCCAGCTTTAGTTTGCGTTGATGGATCCACCATCTACACCTAGCTTCACAAAAAATTTCCTAATTAGGAGATGACCATTTGGCTGCAGATGTCGTGATAACCAGGTAGCAACTACGGCCAATCACCTAATTGACGGTGACCACGATCTTGATAATGTTCTGTGAGTGTGATAGAGGTTGCATAAGATGTACAAATTCGTGTGTGCAATAGAAATATCGCTTCTTGCGGCATTGGTGTTTGGGACCTAATGAACTATGGATCCCTTGACAGGACTCATACCACCTCCACAGGCCGTCAGGTTTGATCTGGGCTTGCTTGTTTCGACATGCAATTTTTCCGTATAAAACATGCATGAGAATGGGGAAATTTTAATGATTTTCAAACCTGCAATCCATAGCTGTATACAGCAGCAAGCATTATCTGATACTACGGAACAGCTACCGAGACCGTAGAACCTTTCGAAACTTTAATTGTATAGATTGTTGTCGGTTATAAACCCCGGTCGATAAGCTGAGCTATGGAGTACATAAACTGACGACATATTTAGCTCTGATGGTCTCATATAAGTGAAAAGAGGATGCGCCTTTGGATGTCAACTCATCACGCCATGCCGTTCTACGATGACGCTCACTCAATAACTATTGCTTATAGCTCTCAAGCATTTACTTATATCAATGGAATGATGCATATTGATGTTGAAGAGCTCAGGTACCATTCATGGTGAAGCAAATTCACAATGAGTCTGCTATTGAGATCCGATGACACGGTTGTCCCATCTCCCTTACCGCAGGGCGCTGGCTATGCGGTAGTTGTGGCAGTTGGACTCATATTTGCCCTTGGTATGTTTCTCTCGAGTATATCTCCTATTAGCCAGTATTAACGGTATTAGGAATGATTGGAATAACACGATTGTTAAAGAAAACCTTGAATGAAGATAATGCCAATGTCGAGACGTGAGTCATAATCTCTCTATAATGGGGTTTCATTTTTCATTAATATTTTCTAGTTTCATGGTTGCCAATCGATCAGTGGGAACTGGTCTCGTTGCCTCTGCAGTAGTATCAGTAGGTACTTACCAGTCTCATTCACGATGAAGCCACTGACCAAGAGATATAGTCGTGGTTATGGAGCACAGCTTTGCTGAGCTGTGTCCTGGTGACGTACCTTTACGGAGTCTCTGGAGGATTCTGGTACGGAGCTGGATGTACACCGTACGTTCTACTATGATGACTTATATGCAGTTGGCATTTCATGATGGCTGACTTCTTATAACTCACAGCATGATTGTTTTCTTCGCATATCTAGGAGTTGTCTGTAAGAAACGCATCCCAGAGGCACACACCGTTCTGGAAATAGTTCGAATCAGATATGGTAAGTATAAGTGGCCATAATTGGTTTGAACTAAGGCTAACTGGATTGCCAGGCACTGTTGCGCATCTTGTGTTCACTTTCTTGGCGGTTGTCAACAATCTTTTTAATACCATCAACATGATCTTGGGTGCTGCCGCCGTCATCACATTCCTGTAAGACATATGTGTTGGGTGTGTTGCAGCGAAGGCTTCCTCTAACATCCTACAGAACAGGCATTCACATAATGGCTTCAACCTTTCTTTTGCCGGTTGGAGTGGTATTATACACCCTTGTTGGTGGTATAAAAGCAACGTATGTGCTTAATCCTGGATGCGGTCGAAACCCACAGCTGACTCTTATACCTGCAGATTTTTAACCGATTATATACATACCTTTGTTATTGCCATCTTGTGTTGCTACCTCACAACAAAAACTCTGACACATCACGACGTTGGTTCCATCGATGGATTGTATGACCTTGTAGTCAAGGCTCAGCCTTCATACGAGGTTGATGGCAACTACCAAGGATCTCTCCTCACGATGAATTCACAGCAAGGGATATTCTTTGCCATTATTCTGCTCGTTTCAAACTTTGGAGCCGTCATTGTAAGTGGAGCCCGTTCCTCGAATCGAGCACGTCTATTAACTTATTCAGATGGATACCAGTTACTTTATTAAAGCATTTGCCGCGTCTCCTAAAGCTGTAGTGCCAGGATATGTGGTGGGCGGCTTTGCATATTTTTCTATCCCATGGAGTCTAGGAACGATAATGGGTCTCGCGGCTCTGGGACTCGAAAGCTCTCCCATTTTCCCAACATATCCTCGGGTAAGTCACAATTGTCACCTGAAGACTATTGATACTGATTTATGCATTCAATAGACCATGACTAGTTTAGAGGTAACAAACGGCCTGGTGCTCCCATACGTGGCTGTGGCAGTTGCTGGAAAAGGTGGTGCAGTCGCTGTTCTCCTGATGACTTTCATGGCAATCACTTCCACGCTATCAGCTCAAGTTATTGCGGTGTCTTCCATCTTCACATTCGACTTTTACAGAACCTATATCAACAAGAATGCAGGCAACAAAGATGTTATCAGATGGAGCCATCTGGGAGTCATTCTCTTTGCTGCCATCTCGGCCGGGTTGACTGCGGCGTTTAACTATGGAGGGATTAACATGGGGTGGACTCTGTATATGATTGGTAAGAGAAGAAACATATCTATAAAAGATTTATAACTGACAAATTGATTACAGGAGTCGTGACATGCCCTGGAATATTCCCGCTGATCCTCACGATTTTGTGGAATAAGCAAAGCGGTTTAGCAGCGGTTGTTTCGGCTATAGCTGGCCTCGGAACAGGTCTCGGTGTGTGGCTCGGGACTGCGCACGCATTGTTCGGCGAGGTAACCGTCGATTCTACTGGCCAAACGCTGCCTTGCATGTATGGAACTGTGGCATCTGCTCTCAGCCCTTTGCTGTACACAGTTATCTTGTCACTCATCTGGCCAGATAATTATGATTGGGCGCGATTTGCAGACGAAAAGCTGTTACTTGACAGCGATACAACGACCCAGCAATCGGAACGGGAGGCGCCAATTCGTCAAAGCAGCAAAGGCGGCGTCTTCAGTGAGGCCTCTGAGGTTGTATATGATCAAACAGATCTGAGATGGCAGCGATATGCGCTATTCTGGTCGCTTTTCTCCTTCTTTGGCATTTGGGTGCTGTGGCCTCTGCCAATGTATGGTGCAAAATACATCTTTAGTAAAGTCGTGAGTTCATCATTTCAACCTGTTTCGTGTGTTATCTAACTCTTTCAATAGTTTTTCAGATCGTGGATTGCAGTGTCACTCATATGGCTGTGGATAAGCCTTTTCATACTCGGCGTGTATCCATTATATGACGGGCGAAAACAGATCTTGAAGGTATTGCGTAGCTTACGAGGTTAGACGTGGGCATACGGGAAGACAGGCGATGGATATACAAAACATTACTAGTCATATTAAATAAACTGCATCAGACTGAACTAGAATATGACCAACCAAACTAGAATACTGCATCATATCAAGGCCATGGTCAACCGGTCTTCTCATGAACTTGTTCACCCTCAACGTCATATGCATCCACCTCGTACTTGCGAAAGTTGCGAGCAGAAATTCCTCTCTCAAACAAAATATCCAACTCTTCGTACGATCGCTTAAATGTTTCGGGATAGCGGAAGAACGCCCACACCGTCACAAGCACTGAGGTTCCGCCCCAGAAGTAGGCTGTCTTACCAGCCCACCCCCAAGCTGTGGGATTGATCATATACGGTTCGAGAACTGCTGCAATGATGTCGAAAAGTTGGTGTGCAATCTTCGCAGCAGCAACACTCTGGACCCGCAAACTGACGGCAGAGACCTCACTCGATGTTGCGTAAGCTGCTGGGCCAACTGAAATATCGTAACAGAATACCCATAGGATGGTTAGAGCGACTTGTCCCCATTTGGTTGACTCGTTGGCATGAACTGTTGCCAAGATACCAATGAGGATGTTGACTATGGTCATGAAAAACATGCCCCAAAGATAGAGACTGCGACGGCCCAGATGGGCAATAAGAACACATCCAATAGCAGTTGCAAGCAGTCCGATAGCGGTAGCAGCCACGGAAACCTTGTAGCTGTTTTTGGCGGACAAACCGGCTTGTTCCCAAAAGTATGTGCCTGGATTCATCATAAAGATACCGTTGAAGACCTGACCAGCGAATGCCATACAGCAAATCTCAGTTCGACGAAGATTGCTGCCTCGGAATAGGTCAATATAGGATGACCCTGTTCGTATTTCTTCTTCGTAGTTTACGGTATGGATGATCATGGCCAAATGTTCCTTGATCTTTGTATCGCTCTTGGAACTCAAGCGGCGAATGCTGTGTTCAGCTTCCTGGATGCGACCTCTGCGAACGAGATACCAAGGAGACTCTGGAGCAAAGAGACATCCAATGAAGAGCGGAAGTGGCCAAACCCATTGAATAGCGAATGGAATCCTGTAGGACCACTGCGAGTCTAAACCGACAAGGCCATCAAGAACGCCGATTGCTATAAGCTGGCCGATGATTTGCATAATGTTGACACCGCTTGTAAGGAAGCCACGCAGCGAAATCGGAAGACACTCTGAGCTGTATGCCGGTCCAATAGACGCAAATGTTCCCCAGACCATACCACAGAAAATCTCTCCAACGAGTAGCGTTTCCAGGTTTTGGGCGCTAAACGGAATAGCAACGAAGCCGGTCATGAGAACAAGACCGGCCAGCATAACCCTCTTGTAACCGAACCTTGACGAGAGAAAGCCGTTGAACGTAGCACCGAGGATGATACCACAGATACTCCCTTGCGATAGGCCAGTTTGCCATTTCGCGGGGACCTGGTAACCATCTTTGACGGGTATGCCGTACGCTTTTTGAAAGGCTGGATAACCGTAGAAGTTGTTGATGAGAGCATTGTCATATCCGTACATTGCTATCGAGAGGGAAAGGAATGAAGCCCAGGCAACTCCTTTCCACTGTACACGAACAGCCTCGAGGATGCCTTGAGAGTGCTCAAGGTCGGTAGCCTCCTTGGCCCCCTGAACGATGACGCCCCATTCCTTTTCAGGAGCAGCTTCAGTCTCAACAGCCTGAGCTACCGCTTTGTCATCTCGGCCACGGAGATTGTCGAGAATGGCTGGAGCCATGATGGTGGTATGGTGGAAATTATCTTAATAGACTTGATGATTTCTGCTTGGGTTCTCGGATTTATGTGACAAGGGACAGTATTATATAGTTTTGACGATCTTGCATTAATCCATGATGGTAATACGTCACGTATCACTCACTAGACAAGTGTTGTTGCTGGAGTTTGGATGTTAGGTTGGTTGTGCTGCAGCTTCATGGGTGCTTAATGGCAGTATGCCGGTAGTACAACTTCCCCCATTTAGCTTGCCCTAGCTTCAGACGATCTTGGATGTAACCCAAGCCCGGCTGATGGTTGGAAGATAGATGATATTGTATGTTGCCTCTCAAGCCACAACGTGGATGGTAGCTTGCTAGTTTCGCCTCCTGTGCTATCTGTTGTCAATAGTAGGTGTCTAATCTCCCTCAAGCTTCATGTACGGCTGAGAAATTAGGTTCTATGGACGCATGGAGGGTAATCAATCATGAGACATGATAAGAATAGACAGCACACTATTGCCGTTATCTCCCCGGATGGCTTCGTATCCTATGATGCCATTGGAAGATACAGCGCGTTAGCTTCAAACTTGTTGATAACACCAGTGCTTTTAGCCGAACCTCTGAATTACCCCGGATTTTGGATACAGAAGAAGTGACATCGTGTAACGTTATATCGGCTGTCAGATCCGACGGTTGTTCAAGCGATCATTGCTCTTCGGGACCATGACCCTACTATCTCGACAACTACACAGCAACTTGGATGGCTAGCGTTTGAGTAGAAAACGAATGAGTCGAGTGGAGGTCGGAAAAAGAGGGACGGCAAAATCAATAAGTGCATACATACAGCAATATAAGCACTTGACTACTAAGTTGATCTAGTACCTTTGTAGGGAAACACCTAATTACAGGTAGCCAGTACCCGAAGCTTACTATATAACTATAGTAGCAGTTACTATAAAATTATAACTATAGTAGCAGTTACTATAAAGATATGGACATAGTAGTAGTTATTGTAAAAAGATAAATATAATAGTAATTACTAGAAGAATATAAATATAGTAGTAGTTAATAGAGAATATAGATATAGTCGCAGATACTGAAAGAACGGGCTGGTGTATAATTTATCGTGTAGGTGTTCATAATCTTCTTTTTTCTGCCCCCTTCTTGTGAATCTAACCCCCGCAGTGGCACTTGGCTGAAGAAAGACAGCCATGACACGAGAAAACTCCAAAACTTCACCGCGGCTATACGAGTAACTGCTTGTCGATCGTACCCCGCTTTCACTGCTCAAGACGACGATAGTTGAGGTCACAATGGTCTGAGTGGGGGACAGATTGTAGGTAATAGGGCGGGTTTTAGTCGAGCTACTGGAAACAAACCCGTTATAACCGCGTATCGAGGAGATAATATGCGTCTTGGCGCCCCGTATCGGTCATGGTTCCGGAATTGTCTCGGTATAGATAATGGACGATGAGGCTTCTTCTCCGCGGTGGTTTTGGTTCGGCTTGGGCATTATCAAGCAGATCACCCTGCAGACACTTATCTTTCATCAGGTGCTACCACCTCAGTCAACCGAGCCAGATAACAGCGACTCAAATCACTCACAATGCCGTTTGACGCAGTTGGTGCCGTTGGGGGAGGTTCCAGCGATGGTGCGGATGCTTTGTTCGACCCCTCAGCTCCCTTCTTCAGTCGCTTCAATAGTCGCAGGTCAGTTGTCTATAGCACAAAGGGCATCGTTGCGGCCTCGCAGCCTCTTGCTGCTCAAGCCGGACTTGACATCTTAAAGGCCGGTGGCAATGCTGTCGATGCTGCGATAGCCACTGCCGCCGCTCTCGGCGTGACTGAGCCATGCTCGACTGGAGTGGGAGGAGACATGTTTATGATATACTGGGATGAGAAGAAGCAAAAGGCGTTTGCAATGAACGGCTCAGGTCGATCACCAGCTGGGTTGACAATTGAAAAATGCCGAGAGTTGGGCATGAGCGGCAATATACTCTCGCCACAAAACGCAAACTCGGTCACAGTTCCTGGACAAGTCGCCGCATGGTTCGATGCAATGGATGCTTATGGGAGCGGAAAGGTTACTATTGAACAGTTGTTGAAGCCATCTATCGATCTCTGTGAAGATGGCTTCCCCGTCTCCGAAATCACGGCAAGACAATGGATAGAATGCGAGGGGATGCTGAAGAAGGTTTCTCCAAGCGGAGGCGAGCTTCTCTTGGCTGACGGCAAGGCTCCTAGAGCTGGACAAATCTTCAAAAATCCAAACCTTGGCAAGGTGCTTCGAGAAATAGCCACGAAAGGCAGAGCAGGCTTCTATGAAGGATGGGTAGCTGAGGCTATCGTCGGCACTCTCCAGCAGCTCAAAGGAGTTATGACGACACAAGACTTGATGGATCACACAACGACCTTTGTTGACCCGATATCGAAATCGTACAAAGAGTATAAACTCTGGGAATGCCCACCGAATGGCCAAGGTATCATCGCACTAGAGGCGTTGGGTATCATCGACAGTCTGGAGAAGGCAGGAAAGATTCCTTCCCTCAAGAGCCTAGGGCACAACTCCGTTGAATACGTCCATACACTAGCAGAGGCGCTGAGATATGCCTTTGCTGATGGAGATGCCTACGTTTCGGATCCAGAGCACTCTGGGTCAGCTTGGAAAAGCCTTCTGGACGACGAGTACCTGGCTGAGCGAGCATCTAGCTTTAAACTAGATGCCTTTGATGCGACTTTGAAGAACGGATTCCCCGCCAAAGCCTCCGACACAGTCTATCTGACTACATCTGACTCGGAGGGCAACGCTTGCAGCTTCATTTGCTCGCTCGCTTCTAATTTTGGTGGTGGAATTGTTCCTAAAGGTTGCGGTTTCGCCTTACAGAATCGAGGGACTCAATTCCAGCTACGCGAGGGTCACGTCAACACCCTCAAACCTCTCAAGCGGCCTTATCATACGATTATTCCAGCAATAGTGACAAAGAACGACCGACTTGATATTGCCATGGGTGTTATGGGTGGCTTTATGCAACCCCAAGGCCATTTGCAGGTGATGCTCAACTCTTGCGTCTTTGGCTTCAATCCGCAGGATGCTTTGGATTCACCAAGAATCTGCATTCGACCTTCACGTACAATGCCCGAATATGCCACGACAGACGATTATTCCAAGTTGACGCAAAAGTCAATCGTATGCTTGGAAGAGGGATTTCCTCAAGAGACTGTCGAGGGTCTGCGCAAACTGGGACATGAAGTAGAGCTCATAACAGGATGGGATCGCGCAGTATTTGGCCGAGGACAGGCTATTCAAGCAAAGCAGGATCCAAGCGGCCAAAGAGTGTACCATGCTGGAAGTGATCAACGTGGTGACGGACATGCAGTTGCTCAGTAGAATTGTAATGCAATGTTGGAAATACATACATTTTGCGGAATTGACATAGACATACATACTTTAAAAGTCATCTCTCTCGTAGTATTCTTGTTCACTTCCCAGAACAGTCGCTCGAGTCCTCCCTTGATCAGAATCCAGTCTCATCTGTCTCTCCATGCGTTTTTGAGATGGCCCCCCCGTCTGATGCGCCGCCGTCTCGACATGTAAAGTCAGGCCGCCTTGTCTAAACGCCTCGTTCAGAAACCGAACCTTTCTAGTGCTTGTAAAGAGCAATTTGATGACACTTTGAATCGCCGCATTCGTTACCAGTTGCAGCAATTCGTTAAATACGTTGAGGCCGTCTTGGAACCCATCACGCTCGTAGATGTACGCCTCATCGACTAAGAATATGACGGTTATTTCCATCGGCAATGAGAGTATAAGACGGTACAGGAGAAGGAACAGCTCTCTTGGGTCGTGTTCCCTTACAAGAGTCTTGTCGGTGTCGTCATACTCTCTCTCGAAATCGAAGTCGTGTTGTTGGCATAATTGAACGATCAAGTCGGCAAGCATAGCCCGAGCTTCATCATTTCCGTGTTTGGAATGGAGGCCACAGAACCATGTGAGACAAATAAATCGGCTGTGGGAGTTGAATATAGGTTCCAAAGACGCGCAGAATACTGATATGGGGGATATGCCTGCATGGGTCCTTGGCTGGCGTTGATTCCACAGAATAAAGAGCTTTTCCGACTGGGGCGACATGAACCAGGCGTGATACTTCCTATCATTGACAAGTTGCTCAGCACGTGATAGTTCATCAATAAGAAGATGACCCTTTCTCTGGTTGATGAACCGCAGATCAGTATCCTTGTATTCAATTTGTAGTAGGTCTTGCAGACCCTTATTATCGAAGTATAGTGTAGATATCTCATCTTGCTGCTGCGTCGAAATTAGAGCATTTGGGCTTGGCGATCTGGAGCGTAGTATTTCAATCTCAGCATAAAGGTGCTTATTCTTCTTTCTCTGTCGTGCTAAGTCAGCTATTTCAATGTCATTAGCACCGGCTGTTAAATGTAGACCGTCCTATATAGATGACCTACCGATAATCCGTCTCTCTCTTTCTATAGCGTCTAAAGAACATTAGTTAAAGATTTCACACGCGATGATCTAGAGAGAGGCTTAGGGGTGCTTACCATCTCGTATTTTACCATAATCATTCATCATACTGAACATTGCGTTAAACATCATGTCGATTTTAATTCCACTTCGTCGTACATCATCATGTATCAAGTCATTCTTTTTTTCGATACGTTGTCTATCTTTGGTGGTGGCATAATGTTAGCTAAGTAAATTGATGCCCTTGTTAAGTATCTAACTCACGTTGCCGGGAGGCCTTAAAGTTTGCGGCATTGCTTTGAGCTCGAAGGTCGATAAGTTTGTGCTCGATAGACTTGATCGACTCTTTCCAGCCTTTAATGTAATCGGTGCCTTCGAAAATGCTTTTGACCATTCTCTTTCCTTTTTGCTTGTCAGCTATTACTCACGATGACACCGCTATTGAATCAAGCTCGGTTCAAAAAGATCATTCACAGTTCATGATCTTACCTCTCGAGGTGCAAAAAAACGCAATCGTGTTTTCAACAGCACAAAGAAGAGCCAATGCGAAGTCAATCGCCGCATTCCTCACAGTGTCGTTTTCTGGGAATGATGATAGTAGTGACTCAATTTCCGAGAACATGGACGGAAGACTTTCGAAAGCATCGAGTACTTGAGTGCGAGCGTCAGCCGCTGTCTGCATGGCCTGAGCATATCTCGAATTAGCATTCTTCGGGGTTGCCAGACAAAATCATTGAATTGTTACATTCAATATGAGTTGAACAACTCCAAGAACTGGCGTTGAATAAGGGTTACTTGGCACTGCATCTTGAGCCATCCTAGCAAAAGTATTTGCCGTCTTTGCGTGGTTGACACCTCGACGACACGCTTGCTCGAACTTACTACCTTGATTCAGGTACTGCGATCGAGCCTTTTCAAGCTTAAGATATATATCATGCCAGCATGTGTCGTTTCTGATCTGAAACTCGTCACCTTTTGTCTTAGTAGTTGGAGTATTTCGAAATCTCTCTAAAACATCGGGAAACATTTCGTCCCAGTATTTCATTGCTCCAGTACTCGTACTGTCTATAGTAGCCACAAGTGAAGAATCACCCGCAAGAGAAATTACTGGAAGATTCGCATCATCATTGATCTGTATCACGCTGGCTTCAGGCCCCTGACGTGAAATATCTTTTGATTCATTGTCGAAGCATCTGGAGACGAATTTCTGTGAACGCATATCAAACCGAACAAGTGGGTCAGTGAAGGCTCGGGAGTATTTTGATAAGCGATTTTCGATGAAATCGACTGATGGCGGCTGGTTACCCAGATCAGGAATTGCCAAGCGTGACCCTGTCATGAATGTCGGCTTCGAAGAATAGGATAAGATACAATTATGGTTCGGGAACTTGAATTTGGGGTCTTGGGGGTTCCAAAGAACTAGTTGATATCGATAATTATAAGGCCGATATCTCTTTGGGAGAACAGAAGAACTAGAAAGCTGGGAAACGCGTCTACGATGCCACGAATCTATCACGCTGCTCCGCGCCGCCCAATGATATATTCAGCTCCTAATGCAACCCCACGGAAATGTCCTGGATCCAATCACGCCGTGCCATCGTATTTGGCCGAGCCTGATTTTGTTGAGTCATTTTCTGTTGTTATTGCTGCGCTGCATTGCCAGCTGTTCCGTCACCGAAGGCAGTGTCTATTGGTCGGTTGTTGATTGTAGTGCGCATGATGGTGTGCAATAAATGCAGCCAAGCTCTGCGTCTCATAGGTGGCGGCCAATTATTACAAGCTGCCCGACTTTTGTAATTGTTTACAAATATATGGCGTCTTAAGAGTAATACAGCAAATGTAACTTCTAAGTCCTATATGGGATACCTCGGCGAGCGGGGGACAGAAAACCCGAGACAAAGAAGATTATGAACACCCACGCGTTAAATTATATACTTATTCTTTCGGTACCTGCTACTATGCTTATATTTCTTTAATACCTGCTACTAAATCTATATATGTTTAGTTACTACTACTATGTTTATATTTATTTAATAAATATTATTCTATTTTTATTTCTTTAGTAATTACTATTGTATTTGTGTTTTTATATTAACTGCTATTATAGGTATATCGTAGTTAAATTCAGGTGCTGGCTGAAAAGGCCTTTTATTATTAAAGTACTACTCATTAAGCTGATTAGGTGCTTATATTGTTATCTGTATGCACTTATTCATTTTGCAGTCTCAGTCTTTCTATTCCCTTCTTGCTCCGCTATCCCTTCTTTATAATATAAACATCAATTTCGACCCTCCAACATTGCTACACAAACTCTATCAGCTATATTCTGACAAGCTACCTCTTCATTTCCATTTGGTTGAACTTTCACATTATATGCGAATTCCTCATTAGCTGCGTCGTACGATAACTGTGGTACATTCGTGCTATGGCGGATGGTGAAACCGTGACGATGCAGCCAGACTGCCCCAAAGGCCTCTCTGTTGAGGTTCAAGCCTCTCCTGATACTTCCAATGATGACAATGAGGTGTTACATAATGATCCTCGACAAAGCGAACCGTATCAACAGCTTTCAGGAACCGTGGAAGTTGCTGCGTTGACAGACATCGCTCCGATCGATCACAATTCCACTATATCCGAAGAGATTAGAGAATTGAGAGAGCAAGTCCAGCGTCTGCAAATGAAGGCTGGTGTTGATTCATTAAATGCAAAGGAAAGTGCGTCGCAAATCTCATCTGGCGAGCTCGAGAAGCTACGACGTATCAAAAATTGTCTGCGTAAGCATTGGCAGGAGTGGGATGATCGAGATGACGTGGAAGCCTCCTTGAGCGGAATTTCACTGGAACCAATTATTGAAAGACTGCGTGATTCTTCCCGAAATAAGCATACGGCCGGTGCTTTTTTAATGCTCGGTCGTAGGAACCGCGCAAATCGTTATCTCAATGATCTTGGGTCCGACGATGAGGACGCCTACGATGACAACAATATGGATGATGAAGACCGATCGCAACGTGAGAAACTTATACTTAAACGCCGCGAACATTTGAGAGCAATACAACTGGGTATAGAGAGCATCACTGAAGACTTGATTGGGATGCGCCTAAACAGAAGGCTACAGAAGCAGCAGAGGGAGGCAAGGCTACAGGAACAGCGGATGGCGGCCGAGTTGGAACGAGAGGCTGAATTGAAAACGGCCGAACAAGATCAACATGCAAACGACGAAACGACCACGACAGAGGGTAATAAGCCTGAAACAATACTTCCTGCAGTGCCTGAAACGATAATTTATGCGGTGCCGAAGGCCAACTTGGTTAATTGGAACTCATTCAAAGGCTTGGGCCAGGCAAAAGAGAACACCTCTTACGTAATTGATGTTCTTGTAGGTGAGCCAGTGATCGAAAAAGAAAACGTGAGATACAATTGGAACAGGCGTGATCGCCTCGCGAAGAAATCTCAAGCCCAGAAACAAAGTGTTGCAACGTTGTCGACGGGATCACGAGGTCAAGGTCCGTTACCTGAGAGAATAAGGATTCATTCCAGCCTGTTTCTTCAGATTTTCGCAAAGCTCATTGACCCCGATGGAGTCCAACTGGATCTCAGCGAGCCGTCTCTCGTCTTCCTTCGACCGTTCAAAGCAATTACCCACTATGAATATAGATTACGGAATTGGCTCACACGGCGGGAAGAGGATATTGAAACCCAAGATCGGATGTTAGACCTCGCCGGTAAAACCAGTTATGACGATATAATATTGGGTGAGAGAAAGCACTGAGAGCATTTTTGCCATCATCGTTCAGAGTTCATTCCAAACTAACAGCATCATAGAGTCGCCGACTGCTAGAGCGCACTTGAGATGTGTTTTGGAGTGCTTTGATGCTCACATTAAGGCAAGAATTGAATTTTTGCAAAGCTCTGATTGCCGCAAAGTTTTTTTCTCGGACTTATGGCACATCTATCGACCCGGAACGGAAGTGATTGGCCTCGATGGTAAACAGGCATACCGCGTGATCCAAGTCGCCAGTTCCAGGCACCGACCGATTTCTAACCGCCTGTTCTATTACAACTATGCATACAAGGGCAAAGACGACGATAAGTCTGAGCCCTCAGAATTTACTTTACATTGCTCTTATATCGATTTTGATGGAAAATATATCGGGCCGGTTCTACGAACATTTGAGGTTAAGAGATTTGATGGAGAAAGAGACATTACCTCTTTGGAGGTTTATCCGCTCCGATTTCATAAACTTAAACAAGACGATTTCAACTTCACGACACGGAAGGAGCTCGAGGAGATTCCAGAACAAGATCGATGTCGAGCCAATCTTATTCAACGAGGGGCGAAATTCGTGCAAGTCGCCGCCGTCAAGCATATGTATTATTCTGGTCCTACTATGGTTGTTAGAGAAGAAGTCGAGAGTCAAGTAGTAGTTGACTTTGCGACTTGCTTTGCAGCAGAAGGTGAGTTACAAAAGCACATACAAAGACCCTCTCTAGAGGGTTTTATCGGTGAGGCTGTTGAGGGCCAAGACGATCAAGAATCCTCCGCCGGACGGTGTGAGTGCTGTCTCTATGAAACGGTATATGAAGACGACAAATTCGTGGACAAGAATCTGCGCAATGATTATATAAACAGCATCCTGTCCAAGAAGGACAGAGAAGAGCCCCCATCTGTGGCAATCTGCCCGAGACCGTTTGATGAAATGAAGACATCATCAGGCGATGGTCCTACATTCTCCGATGAGGAACTGGTCATCATGTCTTATCGAGTATTCGGATTTGTTTTACGCAATAGAAAATGGGGTATGTAATACGCTAAGACAAATTTCAATGTCAAAATTGTCAAAGTGATAGGGCTGAGCTGACTTTATAATAGCACAATTGGATCTCACCTACTTGACTGAGGTGCGGGAGACTACCACGGTAGATCCAGTTACTGGCCAACGAGTGGAGGATGGCAACACTGGAAAAGAAAAGGAGACTGCATTCGACCAACTTGTTTTGGAGAGCGGACATAAAGATATGATAATTTCACTCATCACTCAGCACTTCAAAGACAAACAGGCAAAGGCGGCTCAAATGGAACAAGTGGATATTGTCCGGGGGAAAGGTGCGTTTGTTTTCCCTGCTACCTTTTCCCTCAGTTTTATTCCTTTGATATTTTGAACCAGCTTTTGACCAGACCATAGGGAAGGGTTTGATTCTACTTTTACATGGTGCTCCTGGAGTTGGCAAGACATCTACAGCAGGTGAGCACCGCATAGATAACCAAGACAGGACATTGTATTAACCATTAGATACATCCAGAGGGCGTAGCCGAGCGTTTTCAAAAGCCTCTTTTTCAGATAACATGCGGTAAGCGCCATCTGGCTTACAAACAGGACTAATTTCCAGATGGCATGCTCTATACTGATCAAATTATAGGTGATTTGGGAGTTACAGCACGAGATGTTGAAAAGACACTTCAAACAAACTTCAATCTCGCTACAAAATGGGGGTGCATTCTCCTATTAGATGAGGCCGATGTTTTTCTTGCTCAAAGAGATAAAACAGACTTTATCCGGAATGGAATGGTAGCAGGTGAGTAGGAAAATCGGCTACTATTCAATCGACCTCGAAGGTCCCCGGAGACACATCCAACTGATCAACCCCTGTTAGCCTTTTTACGTGTTCTAGAGTATTATGCCGGAATTTTGTTCTTGACAACGAACCGTATCGGCGATTTTGATGAGGCTTTTACCTCGCGAATCCATATCAGTCTTTATTATCCTGAACTTGATGAAAAGAAGACAGTCGACATATTCAAACTCAATCTTGATCTTATTCAGAGTCGATTCAAGAGAATGGATCGTGACGTTCAGATAGATTATAAACGGATCAAGCGGTTTGCCAAGATGCACTATTTGTACTACTCCGATTCGCGATGGAATGGGCGTCAGATCCGCAACGCTTGTCAGACAGCCTTGGCGCTCGCAGAATATCAAGCTCAGGAAGACAAAAAACCAGCCGGTCTCGATTCGGAAGCCGCTGACAAAATAACTGTCGAACTAACCGTCGAACATTTCGAAACCGTGCGCAACGCTTATCTTGAATTTACAAATTACTTGGCCGAACTTTACGGCGCCACCACTGCCAAAGTGGCTGGGGAGAGATACCTCCGCGTGGAAGAGAATTCGAATAGAGGAGATCCGATATACTCGACACAAGAGCTTTATGAAATGTTTAAAGAAGAACGGAAGCGTGGGAGCTACAGACCGCCTTCTCCGCAGCAAAAACCAAGCTACGAAGCGCAAAGTTCCGCAGAGGCTAATAAAAGATTTCGAGAAAAGCAATCTCGAAGGTCTCAGAATGACAGGTCTATGCGTGATCGCAATCAAACCGAGCCATCTTCAACCTCAAAAGATCACCGGGTCCAGCGTCTTTTGCGACCTGAGATGGTGGAACCATCTCCAAGACCATCGCCAAAGTCATACCAACAGCGGAATGCCCCTCCATCGGATATCGGAAGGGAATCAAGTAGCCGAGGTAATGGCAATCATCAGCGGAGAAAGGAGAAAAGAGAGCCGCAACCAAGCCGGGATCATGAAGGCGTTGCAGAAGATGACAATGACGACGACTCCTCTGATACGTGGCAGCAGCGCCGGGACCAACGCGAACAAGGGTCAGATGAGATGTCGGAAGAAGGACAAGAAGATGTCGACACCAGTGACAGCGAATTCGAAGAAGAAACTGGGAGAAAAGGCACCCGTGGTCAAAGAGAACAAGCTGACTCTCGATTTACGGGGAGACAAAAGTAGTGGTTTGATCTAATGCAGGATGGAAGCTAGGAGGCCTGGGGGACTATTCGGAGTTAGGTAATTGAAGGAGGATGAGTTGGCATTTTACTTCTTCACTCTCATTCAAACAACTTTTTCTGAAGCGTTTTTATATAGCAAACAGAGAGCATCTATTCGGCGAAGAGATAAAGTTTCTTCTCCCCCATGTTTTCAGTCATTAGTAACGAAACGGGGATACCTGAATCTACAGCAATCATGTTATACCTATGGCCTACTCTGCACATCTACCTTGACATCATCCAACTTTGAAGTCAACACCCTTCCATCCTTGACAACAGCTAGAATATTCTCCGCAGAACGATCTAGGATGGTAATATCCTCTAAAGGATTGCCATTCAAGACGATAAAGTCCGCAGCATATCCTTCTTTAATCTGTCCCAGCTCGTTTTCTCTCATAAGCAACTTTGCCGCGTTGACAGTTGCGCTGCGAAGAATCTCCGCAGGTGTCTGTACCTGGCTTCGTACAGAGAACTCTTTGCTCTGAGCGAAATGAAGTGGTCCTAGGAGATCGGTGCCGAAACATACCGTAACGCCGGCGTCGGTTGCGATCTTGATGGCATGGAGGCCTTTCTGGAGGACTTCGTCGTTCTTTGCCGCTGAGATGGGTGGGAGGAAGTTGAGCTGCCTTGACATGACGTGCGTAATCAGCGTCGGCGTGAGGAATGTGCCCGCCTCAGCCATCAGTTTGGCTGTCTCTTCGTCAATGAGGTTGCCATGTTCAATGCCTCTTACGCCTTGCCGGATGGCTTGTTGAATAGCTTGAGGCGTGTAGCTATGGCTTGTGACATAGGTTCCGTTGTTCTTTGCTGCAGTAACGATCGCCTTAATCTCTTCATCGGAAAATTGAAGGTTCTCAACCTTGTCCGTAGCACTAGCAATGCCTCCGCCACCCATGATCTTTATAAAATCTGCTCCTTGGCGCAGCTCATCGCGCGCAACTCTGAAGCACTCAGATGTTCCGTCAACAATACGACTGATAGCAGAGACAGCACCACAAGAACATGGACTTTGGTCATGCGAGGATCGCATGTCGCCATGGCCACCAGTTTGAGAGAGCGCGTATCCGGCAATGAAGAGTCGAGGGCCAATGCAAACTCCTTCCTCAACGGCTTCCTTCATAGCCAAGGTCGCACCGCCGCAATCACGAACGGATGTGAATCCCCGTTCAATCATCGGTTTGAGGACCCAGGGCTGTCGGATGAGACTGATTCTCTCAGTCATGGATTGGTATGCACTGAGACTGGCCTCTCCAGGAACGACAGCAATGTGAACGTGGCAGTCGATGAGTCCAGGACATATATGCTTGCCATTGAGATCGACAACAATGTCGCCATCAGTAGTGGTAGGGGAAGTGCTGCTGTTTGTATCGACTGACACGATCTTGCCTCCGACTGTCTTGATTGTAACATTGTCGGTTACTTGTGCATGAACGGGATCGACCAGTTTCGCGTTAGTAAATATATATGTCGGCTGAGCATCCAGTTTCCAAGGTTTGATAATCTTTGCCATATCCATGTTTGCCATGTTTCCAAACGAATAGTTATAGTATACAGTCTTTCTCACTGGAGTGGGGTAAGGATTGAGTTGTCTAGTTTACAAGATAGAGTTGCTAACGGGAGGAGTTTTCCTACACCTTTTATAGTTGTCGGTAAACTTTAACGGCTAAACACAGTCACCTTGAATGAGTTTGGGCTGTAAGCTCTCCGCATTCCTGGTGGCTTTTTTTAGACATGGGCGGTAAGAAGACGCCCAATTACTGTACGTTTGTATTTCACTTACCGTCCGAGGTTGTCAATTGAATCCTTCATTATCAACATAGTTTAGTTGCCGAGGCTTCAATATTCATCTGCATGGTTCATGATGAAGTGTCAAACGGCCTGCAAGGTTGCGCCGCAAAAGCCCGCTTAGTTCCCGCGAGCGGAGTCGGAGAGGCGTTATATTTTCCATGCCCGGTCGTACGGCTTGTAAATGCCGGTTACTCTCGATATAGGAAAGGCGTGAAAATAGTTATTTGTGGTTGCGACAAACAATTGCAAGTTGAGCAGAGACTATAAGCACATAGTTGATGCCTGTAGGAAGAGGGTGTGATTTCAGGAATCTGGGGTGCTTACGCACTTACACGGACATTCACATACAAGTGCCGTTACTGCATAGTACGACATTAGCGGGGAAGGAATCACTAGCCCCTCTTCTATACAGCCTTCAATATTGCCAGGGGTGTTTAAATCCCTCTGGTAGCAGTTGGGAGACACTGTAAGATATATACAGTAGATTGCAACCCTAATTATATTTCAGGATCAACAGACAAGCCAAAGTCGCCCGGTCTCATTGGTCCTGGAAGTACCTATACTTAGCAATAAGTAATCGAATGATCTACAATAGTTCTAGCACGTCGCCATTCAAAAAAATAAAGTACATCTCGTCTTACAGTCTAAGCGAAAAGAAACATGACGGCGAAGTCCAAAGTCTTTCTTCTACAGGTTCTATCTACAATTCATCTCTACTACCTACATCTTTTAACCGGCCATTCATCAATCACCACTTGTTGTCCGTCACCTCACCATCGACAATGTTGATCAAATCCCTCACAGGTCCCAGCTTTGCCCCCGCCCCAAACTGCATCGCCGTATACATAAGCTGTCGATAGTTATCGCCAGGCGATACTTTTCCAAGAATCTGCTCTTTTCTTGTTTCAACCCGGTCTGGCACCGGAATCGGTCGACCAACGATTGCGTCCATGCCCTGCCAGGCAAAGGTGATGGCCTCCTTCGCACCAGCCGGAATACCAGCCGCATCAAGCATGTAAATCCTTGTGGCGGGATAGCTTTTCTGGATAAAGTCCACAATGTTGGGATTATATGCGCCGCCGCCACAGAGGAATATCTCGTCGATATCCTGTGACGGCGCGAAGCACCTGTAGTGGTCCACGATAGACTGAGCTGTGATTCTCGTGATGGTTGCGACCACGTCATCTGCCGAGAGACCTTTTTCTTCAGCTTTGGAGATAATCTCCAGCGCCAAAGTATCGCGGAAATCTTCGCGACCTGTTGTTTTGGGAATGGGTCTCTGAAAGTAGGGGTGAGAAGAGATGAACTCATCCACAATCTCCTCATCTACTTTTCCCCGCTTTCCCATTTCGCCATCCTTGTCATATTCTCTTGCTCCGCCAGTGTAATGGCGAACAGCGGCATCGATATAGACGTTTCCAGGGCCAGTATCAAAGTCAAAGAATCCATCATTCAGCTCTCCTTTAGTATCTGGAGGAATAAAGCATACGTTGGCGATACCCCCGATGTTCTGACAGGCTCTCAGCTTGGTGGGATGGTGCAGAAGTAAGGCGTCGAAGAAAGCAACAAGGGGAGCTCCCTGACGACCAACAGCAACCTCGCTGACACGGAAATCGGTCACTGTGGTGATTCCTGTACGAGCCGCGATGACGGCTCCTTCGCCCATGCTGAGCGTTGTCCTGACTTGGTCCTTTGGATGAGGGATATGCCAAATTGTTTGTCCGTGAGATCCAATAATGTCTATTGTAGACTTGTCGATGTTGTTCGTTTTGATGAACTCCAACGCTGCTTTAGCAAAAGTCTCTCCCAAAATAACATTAATCTCTGCAATCTCCTCTGGTGAAGTAGAGTTGTGAAGAATCATATTCATCACCCGCTTTTTGATCTCTGGATCAAGCGGCGTCTCGCCATACTTGAGCAACTCCAAGTTGACTGGCTGTGTTGGGTCTTCTTGTCTAAATCGACATAAAACACAATCCACGCCATCCTACAGATGATGCCCGTCAGCTTCTTATTGATAAATATGTGTACGCGGGGAGTGAGGTAGTATACCATAGATGTTCCGCTGTTCATACCAAGGACCGTCAAGTCCAAAGCCGGACCGGCCGTGGCAGTATCTACAATAGAGCCCATCTTGATACCTGTATCGTCTGTACCTCGAAAGAGGCACTGGTAGACGCTCTCAAAAGACCATTCGTCGAGCTCTGCGTTATCGCAAAATCACACGATGAGGCTAAATAGATATATGGCTTGCATGTAAAATTAGTAGCGTTGTGTGGCGCTCGTACGCTTCGTCTAAACGGCAAAAGAACATTTGGAAAACTGCCTTTCAGCCGTTGCCAATGCCACAAGTGTCGATTCTCTGGATAAGCTAACAATTGGTCTTCCAAAGTGTCAATAGTCTTAGGAACCGGCTGTCTGGTGGCTACAGCTAGTGCTGATTACGGCCGAGGCTCCTATCAACCAACCCGTAACGTAACCTCACCGAAGCTCAGGCACTCGCCGATACTCGCTCCATATAAGCCGTCGAATGCGGGGCCCCGAGATTTGGGATCCATGGATTTCGCCTCCGCACGAACCAGTGCGTTCATGTGTGGGATTGACAAGTAAAGATGAGCTAGAATGAACGAAAGTCGGACGCCTTTCCTTATAGCTTATCTCACTAAATCCTGGTTAGTTACATACCGCCAGAGATACGAGGCTGTTGATAGGGTAAAAGGAAGATGACGGGTCAGTTTCCGCAAATCGGGCATCCAACACCACATCTGAAGACATATTTAATATGGATCACGCCAACCCCAACCTTGTCAGAAAAGATTTCTCAGTTTTGCTCGGCTAGACATCCATCATCACTGAGCCAGCTTCTGCATAACTGAGCCCCCTATTTCTACATTGCAATCATGGCGAAAGATGAGGATGTGATTGAGGTAGGAAGAGATGTTGAGAGGGAGTATCCTCAAGATGAGAAGCCCGATCTCTCAGGCGGGGCTGAGGAGGTGGTTGGGATGCAAGAGCTCGATCCGGCTTTGGACCGAAAGATGCACTTGGTCAACAACGTAAGTCGTGAGACACGAGGGTGTTAATCATTTGTGAAGGCTAATAGGAGTAGGCACTGGATCAGATTGGCTGGACCAACTATCATCTTAAACTCTTCTTCCTCAACGGTTTTGGGTGAGTTACATGACATCTACATCTCTCATATGCTTCAGCTGCTTACGTTCGTCTCCCTATAGATACGGTGTAGATGCCCTCCAACTATCTCTTCAGGGCATCATCGCTGTCCAGGCTGTGCTCGAATTCCAGCCTTCATATGACAAGGGCTTGACCATCGCTCTGTACATGGGAATGCTTGTGGGAGCCCTGTTCTGGGGCTTCTTTGCCGACATCATCGGTCGTAAAATCGCTTTCAACATCTCGCTCTTCATCTGCTCAGTTTTCACAATCGCAGCAGGCGGAGCTCCCAACTGGGCCGGACTCGGTGTCTTGATTGCTGTGGCCGCCTTTGGAGCTGGTGGAAATCTTATCCTGGATACCGCCGTCTTTCTCGAATATCTTCCTTCAAACAAGCAATGGCTTCTCAGCTTGCTGCCTGCTTGGTTCGGTATTGGGTGCACCATTGCTGGGCTTGTTGCTTGGGGATTCATGCGTGAGTCATTCCTATCTTGGTACCGTTTTTATACCGTTGGATCAATAGCGCTGACGATTATGGCATATAGCGAATTTCTCATGTGCCGATGCGAGTGACTGTACCCGAGCAAACAACAGCGGCTGGAGATATCTCATGTACACCATGGGAGCCTTTATTGCAGTCCTGGCCGTGGCTCGAGTCACCGTCATCCGTCTCCAGGAAACTCCCAAGTTTCTCTTGGGCCAAGGCAGAGACGAGGAAGTTGTCCAAAACCTTCAAGGGATCGCCAAGAAGTACAATCGCCCTTGCCACCTCACAATCCAGCACCTGGAAGCTTGCGGAACTGTTAAATCGGCGCACTCGAAGAATCGCTTCTCCTTTGGCGAGTTCCTGATCCATCTACGCAGCTTGTTTCTCACCAAGAAGATGGGCTTCACGACAATTCTTCTGTGGCTCTCTTGGTCTAGCATTGGACTTGCTTACCCTCTGTTCAATGTCTTCCTACCATACTACCTGGCCAGCCGAGGAGTGCAATTTGGAGTAACAAGCACCAATGTGACTTGGAGAAACTATGCCCTGGTTCAGATTTGTGGAATATTTGGACCCGTTCTAGGTGCTGTCATGTCCAACTGGAAGCCTCTTGGACGAAAGTACACCATGGTTATTGGCGCGTTGATCACTATGGTGAGTTGATGAAGACTACCTTTGCCGACTTTTCTAGGGATTGACTAACAATTTCGTATTACGATAGGCCTTCTTTTTTGCATACTCCCAAGTCAAGTCGCAAGTGGAGAATCTTGCTTACAGCTGTATCATCTCATTTACTCTGGAGATTTACTACGGCGTGCTCTACGGATACACTGCCGAATCTCTGCTCTCTGCCCATCGTGGTACAGCCAACGGTATTGCCGTTGCTTTCTGTCGATTAGCTGGAGCTTTTTCGGCTGTCGTAGCCACGTATGTCTCTATCTGTCCTTTAATTGTATAAATCGTGGGTTGTTAACACTATGCTCAGGTACGCCGATCCATCAACCACAGGCCCAGTGTTTGTATGCGCGGCTCTCTACGGAGGACTCGCCTTGTTTGCAGTCTTGTTCCCATTTGAACCGTATGGCAAGCGAGCTGCCTAAATTAATATCAGCTGACATTGAGGATGGAGTCATCCTATGATACTATCCTAAACTAATCTCAGGCAAGATTGTCACTACTTGAAAATACTTTCGTTTAATTAATAAACATAATGATTTAAATATTATAAGAGTTGTATGAAAGTAAAGTACTATATAAAGCTAGTCTCTTATAGAAACTGGTTTGTATAATGAGACACATGAAGAGAGGTTTCTCTCACTCATATGGCTGCATAAAGGTGTTGTTGAGGACTGCCTGAGCGAAATCGGGGATATGAGTGCTGTGACACCATGGCTTAAGCGATTCTTCGCGCTCAATCGTCCCCGCAAAGCATCCAAGCCAATGTTGGCGGGGGAATGCTCGAACAACGTCTTTGAGAGTGTCGACATGGATAAGCTCCGTGATATTCTTTAGGTACGGGTGGTCGCTGACGTTGTCGTAAATTGTAGCCAACTGTATAACTTGGCCCAAGAGAGTAATATTGCCCGCAGTGCCAAGGTCCTGGTGCCGGATGATTGTCTCAGCGACTGCCTCAGCCTGGTCCTTTGGTGCGCCAAGTGCTAAGAGGAGACTAAGCGCTTTATAACCGCCATAAAACTCAAACGACATGTGAGTGCTGACTAGATTGTCATTAGTTGTACCAATGTCGTGCAAAAGAGAGGCCAAAGCAAGAGTTGAAAAGTTGAAAGTCTCCGATTCCTTTGGAAACTGCTGCTTGACAATAGCAGATGCTAAATTAAACTCCATTAGTTATAGTTGTATATGAGGTCTCCCACATGATAAAACACTGGAGGTAAAGCTAGCGATGAAATAGTTCACTCACCAAAATAAAACACCCTCATAGAGTGATTAAAAGTTTGGATAGGTAACATGGCCTTTGCATACTTTTGAACCTCAATAGCAATGATGTCCTCGGGAAACTTTATATCATCCACGAGAATGGGTCCAGGGATGTTTTTGAATGGTTTGCCATCCCATAGCTGACTTGGGTCCAATGGTAAAGAAGACCAGCCATTCTGTGCGACTTCTATAGTCGGCGGAACGTGAATCGTCGTCAACACTTCGGGTATGATGGCAATATTGGTGGCAAGTGGCGTCACGGTTGACAGAGGCAAAGACGTGAAGGGTGAGAGGGCCGACATGCTGATATAAACAGTGGTTAGAAAAGGATTGCAGTAGTGGCTTCAATACAAACTGACATGTATTGGTAGATGAAACAATGATAAGGTGCAACTCCAGGGTCTAGATAGAGCCGATAGTTTGGATAATTAGTTGAGAAAGGGGGCAGTATTTGTTGCAAATTTTTATGCAATTGCAGACTTGGTTGAAACGCGACAGTTGATGGGAACACTTATGAGCTCTGGAGTGAATACTGTGTTGGAAAGGTAGAGCTGGAGTGCCTTAAGTATCTGGTTACTGGAGGTATGAATGCTGAAATGACGCCCTGAATCGCTCTCGCTTTCCTAGTTGGGTGAACGAGTTGACAACGAGGATCCATTCTTTGTAACGTACATCATTAGGAGTCATACTTTAGTGCTTATGAAAAGCAAGTAATCGACTGAGGATATTGGAAGTTTAGGTACATGTATGTAATTTCAACAAATATGCTACCCTACGTCTCATGTATCATAGGAGACACCGCTGAATCATTAGATAGGAATTGATATTGGAACAGTAGGGAAATAATAAATTTAAGAACATTAACGTATGAGATTGATATAGTTATAGAAGTCAAGACTGGAATTGTGCTTGCGTGGGAGCAATATTAAATTATGGTACAATGGCGATATATTGCTAGTTTGCATGTACTGAATACCACTTTGAACCAAGGTTTCATCATTGGAAGATGGCTATTTGGAATCAATCGTAGATGAAAACTTGAATAAAAATAAAATATGATATTTTATGGTAAAACAACTATACTCCTCGGCCACGCATACTCATCTAGGAAGCGACTTAGGGGAACAATCCATATAACTCGTGCGCATTGATTAAGCCATGAGTGACGTAACGGTACAGACTGATGTGAGTTTCATGGGCTGACTTTTTTCTTTCCTTACAGGGTATACGGAAAGAAAACATACCTATGCGAGGACATCTATCCGGACTTGTCTCCACGATCCACAGCAACGATGTGGCTATGTACGAACTTGAAGCTAGACAGCTACGCGGGCATAGAAAAAGGCATGACTTGTTACAGAAGAGTTCAATTCCATTATATCAAAATTTATATCAGCAATACCACCAATTACGAAAAGCTATATAATAGTATATGGATATAATGCAGGATCAATACAGTAGCTCTTTTATTAACAACCCCTCAGATCGCTTGAGGCAGGAGGCCAAGTGTGTCACGCCTTTTCCTGCGCCTCTTCACAGCAACTATTTACCTATTTAGGCAAATTATTCCTAGAGTTCTATTGTTCGCAAGCTGCTTGGGGAAATATTGTCCAAAGCTTTGCCGCAGTTGAGGCTTCTCCACAACCCGCATATTGTTGAAGGCTGTTTTTGGCAGTCAACGTGAATACGAATACGCGGAGTTGTGCAAAAATCAGCAGTCAAATATGGAGAGTACAATACGAGCGAGATGTGCAATATTGTGACAAACCGGGCCTGTATCTCCCTTACTCAGCCCATACTCATACCCGTGTATGCCGTCACGGTGAGTACAATGAGTCGGGCGATGTCTCAGGCTGTGAGATTGTGAGAGGCGGCGATTGGCTGAGCGTTTTCGTTTGCCTGCTTGTGATGCCGCCTGTGGAGAATAATAGAGCACATGTGATACAGCAACATGAAGTGATGGCACAAAGTAAAGAGGTTCATTGGTTGAGTTTAGTCGGTGAATGTGTGATATTTTCAGTGTCTCTTATGATTCCCACCTCAGTGAGACATGAATGCTCGATTCATCTTCATCTTCATCTTCATCTCATCTCATGTCATCTCACCAATCTCATTGAGTGCCAATGTTCCTGCTCGGCCCCTGCCTTAGCCGCCGCCTAGCTGCAGGGGGCTTCCCCCAAGGTTTAGTGCCTTGTGACCACTAAAAGCTTCAACCCTCCCCCCCCCGGAATGGCCCGCTTAGGCCTCCATCCACTAGCCCCAGCAAGCTGCGCCGCTGACCGCCCAGCAAAATGACGTGCGGCCGCATACCGGCGAGCTGAGCTGAACTTATCTGCCCGTGCTTGCTTATCAGTGTGCCTGTACCTGTACCTGTACCTGTACGGAGCGTTCCGCGCTCGTGACTCTGTGTCGAGCTTCCATCATCTCTCGTCCTCCCCCTTTCCAGTTCTCTTCTTCCCTCCCCCAAACGCCATTCTCCTCTCAACATCTCCCGCCCTCATCTCCCTTTGCACCAGAAATCATCACAATGGCTGTTCTAAGCAAATTGGCTCTTGCGGCCTCGCTCGCCCTCTGCGGCGTCTCGGCAGCTGGAATCCCGCAGCAGCAGCCGCTCACAGCTCCGTCTTCGTCGTCTTCGCACTCTTCGTCACACGACACAGCCGTCGACTACAGCTCCAAGCCGCTCATCGACACCGAGGCTCTGCAAGATTCCATCTCCGTCGATGCTCTCTTTAAACGCGCCAAGAAGTTCTACGAGTTCGCCCAGACCTCGGAGGAGGATTACGGCCATCCCACTCGAGTCATCGGCAGCACCGGTCAGTCTACATGTATCAAACAAGGCCGTTTCTGGCGTCATGACTAACCGTTTGCACATTCCAGGCCACGAGGGGACCCTCAACTACATCGTTAATACTCTGCTAGACCAAGGCGACTACTACAGTATCTCTACTCAGGATTTCCCCGTCACGCTGTCCAACGTCTTCGAGTCCCAGTTGGTTTTGGGCAACGGTGTCTCCAAGTCTGCGGTTCCCATGGGGCTGACGCCCGCGACCAAGGACAGGGAGCCTGTTCATGGTCACCTGGTGCTTGTCAAGAACAACGGCTGCGATGAGTCCGACTACCCATCGAACGTCAAGGGGAACATTGCCTTCATCCGCCGAGGACGGTGCGCCTTTGGCGACAAGTCCATCGGGGCTGGAAAGGCTGGTGCCAAGGCTGCCGTCATCTACAACACTGATCCAGAGGAGCTGCATGGAACTCTTGGAGAGCCAACCGAGTATCACGTCGCCACCTTTGGCATCGACGGCGTCGAGGGCAAGAAGGTTGCCGACGAGCTTGCTTCTGGAGAGTCCGTGAGCGCCATTGCCTACATCGACGCCGAGGTCAAGAAGATCCAGACAGTCAACGTCCTGGCGCAGACGTCGGAGGGTGACCCCGACAACTGCGTCATGCTTGGCGGCCACAGCGACGGTGTTGCCGAAGGCCCTGGCATCAACGACGACGGCTCTGGCAGCATGTCTGTTCTTGAAGTTGCCGTCCAGCTTACCAACTTCAAGGTGAACAACTGTGTTCGCTTCGCCTGGTGGGCTGCAGAGGAGGAAGGCCTTTTGGGATCCGACTTTTACGCCGCGAGCCTGTCTGAGGAGGAGAACCAGAAGATTCGTCTCTTTATGGACTATGACATGAGTACGTGTGCCTTTTTGGAAAAGTATAGAATGAGCGTACTGACAGTCTTGCGTAGTGGCCAGCCCCAACTTTGCCTACCAGATTTACAATGCCACCAACGCAGAGAGTCCCGCCGGGTCCGAGGAGCTGAGAAATCTCTATGTCGACTGGTACGAGTCCAAGGGCCTCAACTACACATTCAGTATGTCTCCTGAGGGTATCACTCTTTTCTCTGTTCTGAAACACTAGCTGACCGATTTTTAGTCCCGTTTGACGGCCGTAGCGACTATGACGGCTTCATCCGCGCCGGAATTCCTGCTGGAGGAATCGCCACTGGTGCCGAGGCTGTCAAGACAAAGGAGGAGGCTGAGATGTTTGGCGGACGCGCTGGAGAGTGGCTGGACCCATGCTACCACCAGATCTGCGATGACCTGAACAACCTGAACCGCACCGCCTGGGAGGTCAACACCAAGGTAAGCTTCCATGCTGTTTGTGAGTGGGTGTGGATGTGCATTCGCTAACCTTGAGATGCAGCTGATTGCCCACTCTGTTGCCACCTACGCCCTCTCGTTTGACGGATTCCCCAAGCGTGGGCTGGACACCGAGATGAGCGCATACGGCAAGACCATGAAGCACCACGGCCCCAAGCTCATCTTGTAAGCCGTTGTGTATTTTGTGATATTTGATGTATAAATCGACGGGTTGTTGAAGAGGATAGACATTGGCACGGGGGCTTTTGGATACTGCATTTTGGGTGTTATATCAGACTAATGGGCATACGCATATCGGAGAATTAATTGAACACTGCATTCACATATATTATTTAGTATCTAAACCAACTGTTGCGACGTACAATCTCACATGTGCTGGATCTCTTGTCGTACAGATAGATGCCTGACACGTGGGCCAGCTGGTCAGGGGCTGACGGCTGGCAAAGCAGACGCCCAATACTTGATATTTCGCAGAGGCCATCGCCCGCAAGAGAGTACTTGTTGTCCTATCATCTTGGTGCCTTCACTTGATGCCTTCACTTGGGTCAGGAGTACTTGCTTAACGTTGGATGAAGCCAATCACACACTCTCCAGTAGCTGCATCTGTGGTACCTCAGATAGGTAGTACCTACTAGGTACCTAGTAGGTAGTAACAGGTAATCAACTTCACAGACATTCATCTCGATGCTTTACCTTTCTCCCATTCTCATCGCCTCAAATCTCGCCTTCTCTCCAGATTCTTCCACGCGCAGATGCACCCTCATTCTCTTCTCCTGGATGTCATTCTGCCTCATTCTGCCTCACCCATCCTGGGAAAACCTCGTGATTGCAACACGGCCGCCATGAGCGACGAAACATGGAAGGGCTGCACCATCCAACAGAAAAGCGATGGAGGGTGCATTATCCTGTCCCCTGACTCTACCCTCTTGCTGGAGATGGAGGATGCGCCCAAGACGATGAACAAGATAGATGATCACGGCAACGCAGTCGAGTCGATTCGGGATGATGAGTTTGCTTCATTCAAGCTCCCAGCAAGATGCACATTTCTTTCAGCCGGCTCCGGCAAAGAGAGCAACATCAAGGCAGAAGAATCAAGCTCGAAAGACCCAGGAGGACTTGAAAAGGAACCAAAAGGAACCGTTGTCTGCGGAAAGACATACGTTTCTGCCGCCTACTTGGGCCTTTTCAAAGGAGATGAAAGGCCCCGTCTTCATGAGAAAAGAACTCTGGTCCACCCACAACTTTGAGAATTACTCGCGATTATCTTGGCAACAGGAATCCATAGGGAACGGCCCCCTTGTGCAATTGATATCTGGACCTGTCCACAAGGAGGCAGCTAATTTCAATCTAAAGGGCATATCGCTGAAATGCGAACCTTGCTCTTCTTCTTTTCCCGCCATCAAACACCAGGACGTCATTCCGCACCATCTTGCCACGACGGAGGCCAATCTTGTGATGCCCAAGGGACTAGTTTCGGGTGAACCTCTGGAGACATTTCTTACTACGCCAGAGGTCCAAAAGGCATACGACCTCGATGTTGAAATCTTGATTCAAGGGTTGGAGAATGGAGCTGCCATTGCCCCCTTTTCTTTCATCAACCCGCCTGTTTTGTCGGATGTGCCTCCTGGATCGAATCTTGCCGATGGACTTCAAGACGACGCAAAACCTCGCGGTGATGACAATCGACGCTTATCCGAAGTGACTTGCAACTCAACTCCTTCAATGAAAAGTTCCAACTATGCGGCGCCGGCTGGCTTTGTGTACCGAGTGGCACTCACCGATGCGTTAGAGTACCCTCCTGAGCTGATACGACTTTTGAGGGACTTTGCACTTGAGTACCCAAACGACTTTTTACCTCTTCGGCTCATGCTTCTTGCGTGCCATCTTTGGTTTGACGTTATGACGCATCCAGATCTGCAATTGGAGTGGTTCATGTTGGATAGGAAGGAGGATGGTAAGAGATTCAACGAGGTCCCCAAAGTATCCTTGGCGGCGTTTATCGTCTATTTTGCGCATTGGCTTTCATGGACTGAGTCTATGGAACTGTCTGAATATCCACACCCATTTCGCTTTGTTTTAAAAGCCTACGAAACGGACCAAGTCCACCCAGGCTTTGCCGTGAACGTGGACCACATTCCCCAAGACAGAGTCATTGCATTGATGCGCAAGGTAACTTGTCGAGTTGCAGATATTAGCATTGAGGCGCGAATCAATCTCCTCCCTTGTCAGATGCCTGGGACCAAGATGCCGCTCATGCATCACTGGGCTTAGTTGCAGCACGCGCATCGAATTCCTTTTGCGCTGACAGGATTGCCACATCTGGGATATCTGGGTTTGCGCAACTACACGCGGCAAGACGTGAAGGACACGGCTAAGCATCCAGAGAAGAGGTTTCGAGTCCATATGCTTCCCTGTTTCGTCAACTCGTGCCTTTTTGCCAAATTTGGCACGCGGCTACAAGTCCCTGACGATCTTTCGAAAGGTGTATTAAAGACATTTTCGCAAATCTCTCCTTTTTGGAAGCCGTATACCTCGAGCAATGGCTTGGAGCCGTCACATCACACTCCAGCCCCCCCCAGTTCACTCTTCTCAACGGACTGGTACAGAATCACTAGCGACATCGACAAGAATCCCCCCTTTACGTGCCCTTACTGGAAAGCTGGTCCACGGTCCCTCAACGATCACACTCAGCCCAACTACTGCAAAACCTCCCAGAAGATGAACGGCAGGAAGAGACATTCAAGGAGCTCATCTCGACTGCTCAAGCCAAACATAATGGTGATATTGACATAGTCAATGCTTGTATATCATCTCTCTATACCCCGGAAGACCTGTCTGACCGCGATTTGTACACCGCTCTGCCAACAGCCCTGGTGAAGTTGATCGGACTGCCGCCCCCTCTAACCTGGGAGATAGATGTGTGGGCCGAATACTTGCCAACGATCGACGAGCCCTCCTCCCCGCAGGTCAAATGCATTTCCATGATTCTCGGTTATTTACGAAGCGCAAAGGCCAACCCCCGTATCTGCGACCTTTGATTCAACAAACAGCCAAGCAATTGATGGGCATGGAAGATTCACTCGAGGCGCGAGACCGGCTCGGTGGTCAGTGGGATTGTCTGTTTCCGCAATTCACCTCGACGTATAACATTGCCGGTGCTTGCCTCTAGTTACCAAACATCAAAATCACGACATCACCCTTGACGTGTCACTGTCCACCGACGTTGTAATTTAGGAGCTACCCTTATGTACATGAACGAAAACGAAAAAAAGGGCCCTTCTCATCAGGGCTACCTATTCTAATCACGAGATAAAATAAAAAAATAACAAATGGGCAATCAAGTCTCCATTTGTCCCCCTCGTTTGATATGCGTTTGTCCCCCATAGACGCCGTTCGCTTTATTTCCAAGAGATATATGGCTGAATAAAAAAAAAGAGTAATAAAATGAACAAACTAAAAGAGGCCATGGTTCACAAGAGATAAATCTGTGTACGCCTCGAACCAAAATAAAATAAAAAGAGATAAAGAAAAGGACGTCCTTGTTGCCTTTTCCTGAAAAAAAGATGATCCTCTATTGCGCGCACGACATTATTCCCAATGATTTGCTATGTGCATGGTAAAAAAAAAACAGACTTCCAACGAATTCACTGTATCTTCTCCCTGGTCGTGGTTGGCTGATACAAGCCAAAGCACGTCTTCCAGGATAGTCATTTGAGCTTCTTCCGTCGAATGCGGTGCTTGAGCGGGTTCTTGAAGCTCATAATCTTCTTCTTCGCGCGCAACGGCTCGGAAGGAGGCGTTGTGCTCGTGGGGGTAGGTTCGACAGCCGGGGGTTCGAGGTCCACGGCGGTGGTATTGGGGGTTGTGTTCATGCCGGCGGTGCCTGGCGGAAGGGCGACGACGGGCTTGGAGAGGATGACGCGCAGCATCTTGCTGGTTCCCTGCTGACCGGGATCGAGCTGCATGAGCTCGACGAGGTCGTGGCTGACTCGCTGGGCAAAGTCGAATGTGTAGAATTCATTGTCACGGAGCTCGAGGGTCAAGACTGGGAGGGGAATCATGGACAGGACGGGAATGTCGGCAAGGTTGTAGCCAGAAAAGATGGACCACAGCCGGGGCTGAGGAACGGTCTCGGCCTCGACCGCCTGCTGGCCGGAGGCTGCCGACGTTGATCCCTCGGATATGGACGAGGCTGAAGACGTGCGGTCCGCGGGTAGCCGCGGCGCACTCTGGGCGACGGGGGCGTAATTTGGAATCGCGCGTCGGGCCATGGACCGGGCGCCAAAGGTGTCTCGCAGGCGGCGCATGCGCAGCGCAATGTCGCTGTTGGAGGAGAGCAGCCGGGTCATTCGTCGCTCGAGGCCAAGCCTGCTGTTCTGGGCATCCTGCTCGCCGGGACTGGGCAATTGGTGTTAGCTTGGCTGGGTTCAAGGACAAGCAACTTCGCCGGGGGGGGGGGGGGGGGGGGGGGTTTGTAATTTTTGTTTTCTTAACAAATTAGGATATTAATAAAAATGTTCATTGTAAGATTT